>NW_007129643.1:0-8853 GCF_000164805.1 Carlito syrichta
CCACCATGTTGTGGTTCCTCATTATCACCCACAGCTTCCAAGAACTCCACACTTGTATGTATCAAACCACAGAAGAGAGGCCAATGTGGAGGGTGATGCTTGGGAAGGTTTATGGGACTTAAAGGGGCGTGGCCTGCACCTGTTCCATCCATAGCCCATTGGGTAGAGCCTGGTTACATGATCACACACCACCAAAAGGGAAGCTGGGAAACATGAGATTGTGCTTAGGATTTGGTGAATGGCCAACAGGTCCCTGTCGGGGACTCCAGAGTCATTTGTCACATTCCAGTCTGGACATTGCCACCTGGTATTGGCAGCTGGCTCCTCCCCCACCACTGTCTGCACTCCTCTTTGAGTCTAAGACCCGTCTTTCCTGGGACCCTTTCTTCATGACAATGCTGTATGGGGTTGTAGTTCCAGGCTCTGTTCCTGCTTCAGGTCTGGTCTGTCTTGGTGGATGTCATGGGTCGTTGTGCCCATGCTGCATTGGCCGGGCTTTCATGGTGCAGATTTGTTTTGGACCAACATTATTTCTTGGGAAGGAGCTGTTTTGCATTGGTTTATTTCTGCAGAGACTTTCAGGTATGAGCGGTCTGTAACAAGGATTCTTGTGGGCTTGGACATTTCCCAAGGGCCCTCTCTTGATTGCACCTGCCATCCTGTGGGTGGGGGCCTTGGCAGATTCCAGGGACATACAGCAACAACTGGCACTTTTCTCTTATCCCGCTAGGAAACTTATCTGTGGAACAGCCTAGTGGCTGACTTTGTTGCTGTTTCTTATAAATGTATAAAGCCAGTGGCATGCACCTGTAAATCCCAGCTGCTTGGGTGGGCCAAGGCAGGAGTATCACTCGAGCCTGGGAGTTCGAGACCAGCCTGAGCAACATAGCGAGAACCCCATGCAAAAATAAGTAGGCAATAATCTAACAAATGCCTGTGTATGCATTCATTCATTCAGTGACTATTTAGAGAACATCTTCTGTGTGCCAGGAGCCATTCAAGGGAGACAACAGTAAACTAAACAGAAAAAAAGTCCCTGCCCTGGTGGAACTGATAGTCTAGTGGTGGAAATGGACAAGAATGAATGAATGAACAAATAAAAAATCTAGCGAGTTAGTTGGTGGCGAGGGCTACAGAAAAAAATAAAGCAGGGAAGAGACAAGATGTATTATATGGGCAGAGGGACTGGACACCAGGGAAGGTTTCTTTGGGAAGGGAATTTTGTATCGAGACCTAAGAAAGGCAGTGAATAAACTGTGAGGATGGTCAGGGGAAGTGGGTGCCAGGCAGAGGGATCAGCATGTGCAAAGGCTCTGAGACTGGACTGGATCTGGTGTTTTTGGTGAATAGTAAGGAGTCCCGTGTGGCTGGAGCAAGAGATGGGAAGAGGTGGAAGAAGTGAGGGCAGGGAGAGGAGTTACTTGCTATCAAAACAGAACCTTTCTAATCCCTATCCCCAACTCCTGCCTGACTCAGTTTGTTTCTTTCCCCTATCCAGAAGTACTTTCCTGGATTTTGTGTTTCTCGTTTCCATTTGACTAGCTAAGTATATTGAAAAAGTATGGTACCCAATTTATACTTTTTTAAAACATCTTAAACTGCATCAGAGTGAGACTGTTTTATTCTTTGACTACATAAGTGTATAAGAAATACAGGGGTCATGCATGGCGGCTCATACCTGTAACCCCAGGACTTTTGAAGGGCGAGGTGGGAGGACTACTTGAGGCCTGGAGTTCAAGACCAGCCTGTACAACATTGCAAGACCACATCTCTACAAAAAAAGTAAAAATCAGCTGAGTGTGATGGGCACACCTCTAGTCCCAGCTACTTAGGAGTTTGAGGTGGGGGGGTCATGTGAGGCCTGGAGTTCGAGGCTGCAGTAAGCTGTAATCATGCTACTGCACTCCAGCCTGTCTCTAAATAAATTCATAAAAGTAAAAAAAGAAATTTATGTCTTGCAAGCATAACATTTCTCCAGAAATGTTTTCTTCTGCAGCCTGCCTTTTGCCCTCAACATGAACTTGAGCTGATTAGCAAGAAAGGTTCTCATTCGTTTGTTCATTGTCACAGCTGTATAATATTCTGTGGCAAGAATATACCACCATGTGTCTCTCCCCTCTGTGTGTCTCCAGCCTCAGTGTGTTTTGAAGCAAGCTGTCTCCTTTTTCTTGCCTGCGAGTCTCTCTAGGTCATGGACCCAGAAGTGGAATTGCTGAGCGGTGAGTTAGATGCAGCTTGGGCCTCGATAGATATTGCCAAATTGCCCTCCAAAGTGTTTGTGCCAATTCATGCTCCCTGGGGACCGACCTTTGCTGGCTGGGACTGACTTGACCTTGCTGTCAGGAAGGAACCCTAATAATCCATCCCTCTTATCTATACATAAATCATCTCTATCATAGGGTTCTTGAAACCCCCAGGGACGCTTAGCACATGATGTGTCTCCACAGGTGATCTTTGTGCTGAAGATAATGATTCAATAGTTCGGTTTTTCCACTGAGAATTTGCGTGTCCTCCCTGCTTGCAACAAGATGGTCTTTCTTCTAGTTTCCTGACAACCGATGGAAGGAGTTCTAGATCCAGTCCTTAGATGAGAAATTCTCCATGTAGGATGGAATGGTCCTAAGGTCAGAAGTTGGTTTTGTGAGTGAATGAACCCACTGAAGTTATATGCAAAGATTGTGTCTCTCTGTGTGTTTTTCTGGTCTGTGGTTTTTGTTAGATTGTCGAGGAATCCTCACCCTTTCAGTAGATTCTGTCCTCACTCTGTCCAAGATCCTGTCCTTTCTTATCCCAGTCTCTTTTCATTTTTATGCATCCTGTTGCCTTCATTTGCTTTTCCTTCTCTTATTTCTCTGGTCATCAACCATTCTTCCATATTGTTTGGTTGTTCTATCTCCTTCAAATCAGGCATGCAGCTCAAATTTCATTATTTCAAATACCTAAGTGCTACTTATGCTCCTGTGAGTTTATAAGCTAGGAACAGGGATGTGGGGAGTGAAAAGTCCCACATGAGTTGAGAGCAGTATTGAGTGAAAAGTCCCACATGAGTTGAGAGCAGTATTGAGTGCCTGTAGGCCTGTAGTCCTATTTGGGGGGCTAAAGCAGGAGGATTGCTAGAGCCCAGGAATTAGAGGCCAGCCTGGGCAATACAGAGAGATCTGGTCTCAAATGCACACACACACACACACACACACACACACACACACACACACGCACACACACGCACATGCACACACGTCCTGTAGACCTAGCCTTCTGCCCAATGTCAATGAGGATGAAATGCAGTAAACCATTAATTCTGTGATTGAGAAGGAAGGGTCTCAAGTATATTAATTTGACATTGAGACATCGAAGAATTTAATGATCATTTTTTGATAAACCCATTGTCACATTGCTAGAGCAAACTGTGGCACTCAAACATCACTCATTTTTCGTGGAACATCAATTTCTAAAAGTGAAAGAAAGAAATATATGTCTTGCAAGCATAACATTTCTCCTGTTGCCTTCTTCCTGTATGAAGTTTGCTGGAGAAGATCTTACCTGTGGCTTTCTCTTTATTCTGTGCAGCTTGAGCCTCAGAGACATCCTAACTTTGTAATTTAGTCAAACTCCTTTAAGGTGTAATCAGGTTGTATTTGTGTTCTGATCATTAAACCAGGAATGTGTAAGAGGAAGATTTTAGGAACTTGGCTGTCTTTCTGAGATGACAGAGATTTTTCTGTGATTTTACTGTGATGCTCAGATATATATATATATATATATATATATATATAAGAGATCAAATAATACAACTGTGCATGCTAAGAAGGGAAACTGAACATCACTAGGGTGGGGGTGAAGATGATTGCTTTTGTTCATGGGCTTAGCACTGTACCCAGATCATAATAGGTGATTAGTAAAATTAATGGCTGTCAAGCTGGAAGATGGTGACATTTCTGACAATGAGTATTCTGAACATCCAAGCTGCTTAAAGAGAGACAAAACGTGCAGGGATCTCTAGCTCTGAACTTCAGATGAGACACAGGGCAGGCCAGTTCAGGGTCTTGGCCATTGCTGACATTTTGTGACTCTGAAAATGAAGATACCTTTTTGGAAACCTCTGTGAACTGGCCCAGGCTTTGGGGAGCTTTTGTGAAAGATCAGAGGCAAGAAGACCCAAGGACTCAGGGACCTGCAGGGCAGGATGTTATCTTTGGTTTTGTGGCATCATTGAATTCTAGGGTCGGATGGACTCTGGCGGGCCCAGTCCCTTGATTTTCCTTACAAGGGAGCTAAGACACTAGAGGCTCAGCAATGCACCCAAAGTCACAAGGAGATGGTGGCAAGGCAGGAATCTTCCAGAAGGTATTGGCATGCCAAGGAGCCCGGAATCCTGGTCTGGGAAGCACTGGGAAGGGTAGACGGGATGGATGTTACCCAGGGCTCTACCTCTGGAGCCCAGTCCTCCCTCCCCTTCTCCTGATCCCCCGAGTAGCCTGTGGGCTCTTAGAAGAGAAATGAAACAGGAAGCTCAGAGAGAAACCCCAGGTCTCCCTTTGTAAAATGATAGTTGAAGAAACCAACGCCAAAGGAGTCACATGTCTTGGCCAGAGTCACACACCTCTCATGTTGTCTCTCTTTTTGTTGTTTCTGTGTGTTTTATTTGTTTTTGAGTCAGAGTCTTACTCTGTCCCTCAGGCTGGAGAGCATTGGCATGATCACAGCTCACCACAGCCTTGACCTCCTGGCCTCAGGTGATCCTTCTGCCTCAGTCTCCCAATTAGATGGTACTACAGATGCATGTCACCATGCCCAACTGATTTTTTTTTTTAGTCAGAGTCTCACTCTGTTGCCCCAGGCTGGAGTGCAGTGACATGCTCATGGCCGCTGCAGCCTTGACCAGCTGGGCTCAGGTGATCCTTTTGCCTCAGCCTTCCAAGTAGCTGGAACCAGACACACACCACCATGTCTGGCTAATTTTTTTATTGTAGAGATGAGACCTCGCCAAGTTGCCCAGGCTGATCTCAAACCCCTAGACTCAGACAATCCTCTTGCCTCAACCTCCCAAAGTGCTGGGATTACAGGTGTGAGTCACCACACCTGGCAGATTTTCTTTTCTTTTCTTTCTCTCTTCTTTTTTAGAGATGGGATCTCACTATGTTGCCCAGGCTTGTCTCAAACTCCTGGCCTCAAGTGATCTTCCTGCCTTAACCTCCCAAAGTGCTGGGATTACAGGCATGAGCCACTACATCTGACCTTCCTTTTTGATTAGTTGGACAAACACATGTAGTGACTCCTCAACTTCTCTTTCTTCCTTCACCTCCTGAGCAGCCACTTTGAGATGCTTCTCTATACAAACAGCACTCCATAAACAACAACAAAACACAGCCAGAACTCTTACTCATGAGACCAACAACAGCTCCTATGAATGCCAGCTACATTTTATTTTAAAGTCTCTCTGCAGTTATTTCTACCGCAGTATCCAAAGGATTCCCTATTGTGACACAAATGCCTTTTGTTGTTCTCAACAAGTGTTGCATCACTGAGAGAGCAGTGATCTTGTTGTTTGGAGCATTTGGTTGTCATGATATTGGCTGAGCCATGTTTCACTGGGAACCACCTCATGTCTCAAAAGCAGGAGCTGATTTCTCTCATTTTCTCATGACTCCAACAGGGACAATGATGATGATGACATTAGCGGCCATGGTTGTCTTCCTTGTCCTTTATTGAGCACCTGCTATTGGAAAGACATTACATCAAGACTTTAACTGGGTGTGGTGGCTCATGCCTGTCATCCCAGCACTTTGGGAGGCTAAGGCAGGAGAATTGCTTGAGTCCAGGAATTCAAGACCAGCCTGAGCAACATAACAAGATCTCATCTCTACAAAAAAAAAAAAAATCAAAAAATTAGCCAGGCATGCTGGTGCACTCCTGTAGCCCCAGCTACTCAGAAGACTGAGGCAAAAGGATCACCTGAGCCCAGCGGGCTGAGGCTGCTGTGGCTGTGAGTGTGCCACTGCACTCCAGCATGGTGACAGAGTGAGACTCCAGCCTGGGTGACAGAATGAGACCGCAAACCCGAAAAAAAAGAGTTTTGTGTACATGATCCCACTGTAGCCTCACAAGCCTTTTGACAGGTGAATCTGAGCCTCAGTGGTATTAGGCTACATGCAGGGGGTCCCACGGCTAGTATGGGGTATGTCAAGATCTCATCCAGTCTGCTAGGACATTGTTCTGAAACTGGAATGACACGGGGCCCAGGTTAAGTTCAGCCTGGTACCCTCATGAACATAACTCCTGTTATAAACAACAGTGGCAACACCAAGAAACCAGAACTTATGAGGTGCTTACAACATATTATACTGTATACATGCATGTGTGCTCACTCAATACTTATAGCCCTTTAAGTTAAATACCGTTATTTTGTTGGGCATGGTGGCTCATGCCAGTAATCCTAGCACTTTGGGAGACTGAGGTGGAAAGATTGCTTCAGTCCAGGAGTTCAAGACGAGTCTGGGAGACATGGTGAGATCTCATCTCTACAAAAAAAAAATTAACTGAGCCTGGTGCTGCTCACCTGTAGTCCCAGCCACTCAGGAGGATAAGATGAGAGGATCTTCTGAGCACAGGAGGTTGAGGCTGTGGTGAGCCGTGATCGTGTCACTGCACTCCAGCTCACAGAGTGAGGCCCCAACTCAGAAAAAATTTATCTTCCTTTTTCAAATGGAGGAAAACTGAGGCTCAGAGAGGTTAAATAATTTGTCCAAAGTCACCTTCTGACTGAGTCTGTTTTCTGTTGCTTATAACAGAATACCTGAAACTGGGTAATTTCTTTTAAAAAGGAATGTATTTCTTATAGTTATGGAGGCTGAGAAGTCCAAGGTCAAGTGGCCACACCTGGGGATAGTGTTCTTGCTGGTGGGTCTTGAGGGTCCTGAGATGTTGCAGGGCATCTCATGGCTGGGGGAGGGTGTTCCCTCTTGATAAAGCCCTCAATCCCACCCCTGTGATAGCTCATTTATCCATCAACCCATGAACCCATTCATTCTTGAGTAGGTTAATCCATTCACGAGGTCAGAGTCCTCATGGCCATATCACCTTTTAAAGGCCCTGCCTCTCATTGCAGCCCCCCTTGGGGATTAGATTTCAACATGAATTTTGGAGAAGTCAGATATTCAAACCAGGGTAACTGCCTTTTAAGTGTTGAAACCAGGATTTGAACTCAGGCAGGGCTCAATCTAGATTCCATTTTCTTGAGAACTATGCTACTTCCCTAGGAGCAAGTTTGCCAGGAAAACAAACTTGAGAATTTGAATAGAGTTCTCTGGGATGGGAAATCAGGGGATTCCTCCCTTCCCTTCCTTCATTTTGGCCAGGGGAAATCATGGGCAGCAGAGAGTTCTAGGAAGGGGCGGTTGACCTAGCACAGTGGGTAAGACCTGGGCTTCAGTGTCGTAGGATGCTCTGCCAGATATGACCTTGAGCTTATGAGTTAAACCCTCTGAACCTCAGTTTTCCCACAGGGAAAAGGGATGACTATCATAGTGTCTACTTTGTAAGGCTGTAGTTGGGATTAGAGAAGGTTGGATTAGTGGATTAGTGGCAGATACTGTGAATTGAGCCCCTAGAACTTTCTCAGTGTGTCACAATTGAGCCCCTAGACCATTCTCGGTGAAAGTTAGTGAACAGAAGGGAATCAAATTAAAATACATTCTTGAACAGATGTGGTGACTCATGTCTGGAATCCCAGCACTTGGGGAGGCCAAGGTAGGAGGTTTTCTTGAGTCCAGGAATTCAAGACCAGTCTGGGCAACATAGCAAGATCCTATTTCTACAAAAGTTTTTATTTATTTTGTATGTATTTAGCCAAGCATTGTGGTGCATGTCTGCAGTCCCAGTTACTCAGGAGGCTGAGGTGGGAGAATCACCTGAACCTAGGAGGTCAAGGCTGTGGTGAGCCATGATCCTGCCATTGCACTCCAACCTGGGCAACAGAAAGACTGATTCAAATAAAATTTTTTTTAAAACATTCTTAATCAGCCGGGCATGGTAGCACATGCCTGTAATTCCGGCTAATCAGAAGGCTGAGGCGGAAGGATCGCTGGAGCCCAGCAGGCGAGGCTGCGGTGGCTGGGAGCGGCCACTGCACTACAGTCTGGGTGACTGAGTGAGACTCCAACTCAAAACAACAACAACAACAACAAAATATTATTTTAGGAGCATGTAGTAGACAATTCAATCCCCCACACCTTATTTCTGCAGCTATCTCCGAGTTTACTGGCACCTTCTGTGGGCAGTTCCTATACAAGTTGACCATCTGGCACCTTCTGCCCTCCTTCCTGTCTCTCTGGGTCTCTGGCATCCCAGAGTTTGCTCAGCCCCCGTGCCAGATGCCTAGTGCCCCAAGAGCATCCCCAACTAATGCACGTGGGAATCGGTGTATAAATACCCTGGCTTCCCCTCTGCTCAGCGAGGAAACTGGGAGGTACGTTCAGCTTCATAGAGGCTCCTTGGCCAAATGGAACCCTTGTTGCTCACCATGAAACCTACTTACTGGGGCACCCCTCACCTATCCCCTTTTCCTGCTTCCTCACTTGCAATGCCTTGACTCAGCTCCCAAATTAACCAGCTGGACCCCCTGTTTGGGGATTTGGCTTTCAGAACACCCCAAATGAACTCAAGGAGAGGATGCTGGAAGCCCCGATTTGTCGCAGCTGTCAGCACCCTGGACAGTTCCCGGCACGCCTCTTGGTACTGAATGTCCTCCCTCCTGTCCTCTGCCCCCAGCTGGGGCAGGGAGGTACTGAGGGGATGCCAAATGATCAGGTATCCTTATTCCTTGCTGAGCTTCTCGGCCATCTTCCTTGTGGGGCT
>NW_007129644.1:0-558 GCF_000164805.1 Carlito syrichta
TTTTGTTCATGGGCTTAGCACTGTACCCAGATCATAATAGGTGATTAGTAAAATTAATGGCTGTCAAGCTGGAAGATGGTGACATTTCTGACAATGAGTATTCTGAACATCCAAGCTGCTTAAAGAGAGACAAAACGTGCAGGGATCTCTAGCTCTGAACTTCAGATGAGACACAGGGCAGGCCAGTTCAGGGTCTTGGCCATTGCTGACATTTTGTGACTCTGAAAATGAAGATACCTTTTTGGAAACCTCTGTGAACTGGCCCAGGCTTTGGGGAGCTTTTGTGAAAGATCAGAGGCAAGAAGACCCAAGGACTCAGGGACCTGCAGGGCAGGATGTTATCTTTGGTTTTGTGGCATCATTGAATTCTAGGGTCGGATGGACTCTGGCGGGCCCAGTCCCTTGATTTTCCTTACAAGGGAGCTAAGACACTAGAGGCTCAGCAATGCACCCAAAGTCACAAGGAGATGGTGGCAAGGCAGGAATCTTCCAGAAGGTATTGGCATGCCAAGGAGCCCGGAATCCTGGTCTGGGAAGCACTGGGAAGGGTAGACGGGA
>NW_007129645.1:0-755 GCF_000164805.1 Carlito syrichta
ATATGAAGGAACTCAAAATGTGTCAAGGAGGAATAAGTAGAAATTGACTTACATCTAAAAACACACCACACTAGTATTTACATGAAGTATGATTGATTAAATATACAAAGTCAAAGAATAAGCCTGTTTTACTAGCTAACAAGTAATTCCAACCAAATGCTTCTCACAGATGATATATTTCAAATATAAGGATGGAAAATGTTTTACAATTAAAAAAAGTGATATGAGGAAAACACTAAGTTTAAGTGTATTAATATTAGACAAAGTAAGCATTTAGGGAAGAAACATTATTATAGGAAAAAAAGAAATGAATCATATGATAAAGGAGTCAACCCAATGAGAAGATCCTATACTAAGCCTGTATGCACACAACAACATGGCTACAAAATGTATAAAGCAAAATGAACAAAACTAAAAGAATGAAGAGACACATATATAAATAATGTTGTAATGAATGAGATATTTCTACATATCTTGGTTGATAGCTAAGAGAACAAGGAGCAAAACATAAGTACCTAAAATATCAAAATTATCATATATAACCTAATTGATGTATATAAAACAATGGACCCAGCTATGATAAAATGCACGTTCCACTCAAATGTTCCTGGAAATACTGACCAAAATGACCATGTGTGTGTTCTAAACAAATCCCTTCATTTATTGAGGAATTGAACTGTCTCTGACTACAGCAGATTAGCTATACACACACACAGATTAATAGAAATTATAGTAACTGTACATTAAGCCAATAT
>NW_007129646.1:0-853 GCF_000164805.1 Carlito syrichta
CCACGTGTGGGGTCAGGAAAAGGTGTGTTGGTTGTGGGGGGCTTCGCTGGGCTGAGCTGGTATGTGCAGAAGGAGGGGGCACTTTCCCTGCACGGGCGCCACCCTGGAGAATCCTAACCAGTCTTCAAACTTGTCCACATGCCGGGATCCCATAAAAGTGATTTGGTACCAACAGACCCAGCAAGGTAGCCCCGAGAGCCCCGCCCAACTTAGGAGATCCTTGTGTTCCCATAGGATGGGTGCATCTTTTCTGAGATCCCATCACAGGTAGCTACCCTTTCCTACGCCAAGTCCTGCCTCCAACCCTGCCTGGTCTATCCTTCTTCCACGGGCCTATCCCACCCTGCTCCAATCAAACCTACCAGTTAGAATAGCTATGGTCACAGGGAGCCAAAGCTAGTCCCAACAGGCGTCTCACCCACCCTTGCCCACTCTGGAACACAAGAGTGCAGGATATAAGGAGAAGACGTTGGAGGCTGAGTCATGGGAAAAAGGCAGCCCTCCTGGTGTGCAAGTGAGTGCTTAGTGCACTCATATTCTAGCCTGGGTCTGCCTCCTTCTCATCCCTAATCCTTCCTGGTAACTACCTCAGGTGCTGTCCTTCTCTATAGAATGAGGCAAAGTCCATTACACAGCTAGGTGGGTGGGCAGCGGTTTCCTCATGCCCTGGGCTCTGATGCCTTTCCCTTCCAGCCTGTGCTCTTGGAGAAAGTCACCTGGGTCAGGGTGAAAGTATTGGAACAGGTCAGAGAAGGAAGAAAGGATACTTGCTGGGATTTCTCAGGGCTCCTGGAACAGTAAATGTCTTGGCAAGTATGTGTTTGGATCAGGTGGGGGAGGCCAGTGAAAGAAG
>NW_007129647.1:0-903 GCF_000164805.1 Carlito syrichta
AAAAGCTTTGGACTTGCTTTATTGCTTTGGCTATGTGTACACTATTGAATAGCTATGGTGAGGCAAGAACTCCATACCTTTGTTTCTTATCTTAAGGGAAAAGTCTCATCAAGTATAAATATTTTCTCTAAACTGAAAAAGTTTTGATATCAGGTTGAGGAAATCTTTTTCTACTTTGTGAGAAGTGTTAATCAGTGATGAATGTTGTCCAAAATTATATAATATTAACATACACTTTTTAATTTACTATATTGATATTGGGATTTATTTTTTAAATGTTGGTGAGACTTTACATTCCTGGGATACATTTTAAAGAGTCATCATATATTTTTCTTGTTCTGCTGGATTTAATTTTTCAAAATTTTGTTAGTGACATTTTTCCCCCATGGTTATGTGGATTATTGTTCTATGGTAATTTTTTTCTTGGAATGTCTTTGTACAGTTTTGCTTTCAGAGTAGTTCTGGTCTTAACAATAATTTGAGATAATATTCTCTTCTCTTTTTTCTTCTAGAAGACAGTGTGCTGATTATGAGCATTTCTTTCTTTGATTCCTTTGTAGATTTTATTAGAGAAAAACATGTGGGCCTGGATGTTTTTCATTTTTCTTTTCTTCCTTCTTCCTTTGTTGTCTTGTCTTGTTTAGTTCTATTTTGAGACAAAACATCAGTCTGTCATCCAGGCTGGAGTGCTGTAGCAGGACAATAGCTCACTACAGCCTTGACCTCCCAGATTAAAGTGATCCTCCTGGCTCAACCTCCTGAACACATAGGACAACACACCTGGCTAAATTTTTTTTACTTTTATTTTTTTGCAGAGAGGGTCTTGTTATGTTGCTCAGACTGGTCTTGAACTCCTGGCCTCAAGCAATTCTTTTGTTTTGGCCTTCCAAAGCTCTGGGATTA
>NW_007129648.1:0-1175 GCF_000164805.1 Carlito syrichta
ATAGGTATATAAATAGATGATAGGTAGGTAGATAAATAGAGGTAGATAGGTTGATAAATGATAGGTAAATGGATGGTATATAGGTAGATAGAGATAGATAATAGATAGATGATAGGTAAGTCAGTAAGTAGATAGATGAATAGACCGATAGATAAGGGATACATAGATAATAGGTAGATAAATAGATGATAGGTACATAGATGATAGATACATACATAGATGATGGGTAGGTAAGTCGTTAGGTAGATAGATTATAGACAGATGATATATACATAAATAGATGGTAGATAGATAATAGATTAAATAGATAGATATATAGATTGATAGATAATAGGTAGAAAGATGATAGGTAGGCATATAAATAGATAAGTAGGTAGATAAATAAATGGTAGATAGGTTGACAGATGATAGGTAGATGGATGGTAAATAGGTAGATAGATAAAGATAGAGAATAGATAGGTGATAGGTAAGTCAGTATGTAGATAGATAGATAGATAGATAGATAGATAGATAATGGATACATAGATAATAGGTAGATAAATAGACAGATGATAGGTAGGTAGGTAGATAGATGGCAGATAGGTATGTAGATGATGATAGATAGCCTAGAATAGCTACATAGGTGAATGATGCGTACGTAGGCAGATGGACAATCACAGCTACCTATAAAGCAGGTTTTGATTCAAGGCTGAATATTAGAAATCATTAGATGAGAGTCTTTGATTGACAGAAGACAGAAAAGACTAAGAATGATGATGTACAGATAGTTAGACAGAGAGATAGATAGAAGAAGCTACAGCTATCTCCCCCTGGCCCAGTCTCCCTAGAGCAGTGCTGCACCAACATGTCTTTACACACATCCTTCAAGACATTTAGATCCTTGAGTTTTGCAGTTAGATACCATATATGAGGATGTCTTGGGTTCATTTCTCTACTTTTCTTGAACTGCTTTTTAAAACCCCAAATCATCGTTTTAAAGACATGGGTTTTAGATCAGCCAGATGGAAGTGGTTTGTGTATATTAATTATAGTATTAAATGGAAGGACCTTTTTTTAACTTCTTAAAAATGCTCTCATTAAAAAGTAAGATCATTACACAAAACAGCTCATCAAAAGTGCACATTTTTTTTTTTGCTAGGAGTTTATTCAAGCCATGTCTTCCTCTTGCTACAATT
>NW_007129649.1:0-741 GCF_000164805.1 Carlito syrichta
GTGAATGATGCATACGTAGGCAGACAGACAATCACAGCTACCTATAAAGCAGGTTTTGATTCAAGGCTGAATATTAGAAATCATTAGATGAGAGCCTTTGATTGACAGAAGACAGAAAAGACTAAGAATGATGATGTACAGATAGTTAGACAGAGAGATAGATAGAAGAAGCTACAGCTATCTCCCCCTGGCCCAGTCGCCCTAGAGCAGCGCTGCACAAACATGTCTTTACACACATCCTTCAAGACATTTAGATCCTTGAGTTTTGCAGTTAGATACCATATATGAGAATGTCTTGGGTTCATTTCTCTACTTTTCTTGAACTGCTTTTTAAAACCCAAAATCATCGTTTTAAAGACATGGGTTTTAGATTAGCCAGATGGAAGTGGTTTGTGTATATTAATTATAGTATTAAATGGAAGGACCTTTTTTTAACTTCTTAAAAATGCTCTCATTAAAAAGTAAGATCATTACACAAACAGCTCATCAAAAGTGCACATTTTTTTTTTGCTAGGAGTTTATTCAACCCATGTCTTCCTCTTGCTACAGTTACAGGCTTATTAGTGGAAGAATGATGAAGGGAGGTTTATGTATTGGATCATAAAATGTTCTGTGGTTAGCTGGGTTATAAGAACTCTCAAGTTCAAAAAAAGTCTATAGATTTCAAAAAATTATAAGTTGGCTCACTGGAATCCCAGTTAAACTGATGAACTGTTTCCTATTGATTATTTTGTAAAAGAG
>NW_007129650.1:0-4358 GCF_000164805.1 Carlito syrichta
GGGGTGTGGGGAGAAGGGGGAAGCTTGGGCAGTGTCAAGAACCAGACTAAGATGGGCTACGTGGAGGCTTCCCGGCATGGGAACATGGAGAGAGTTGGCATCTCTGGTATATTAGAGGTTGCCCGTCACCTGCGTGGATGGTGGTCCCACACGGAGTTGCGGACATACAGATAAAAAGGACAACAACCTGAATTCAGGGCCCTGTAAACACTCCTGCTGACTTCTCCTGACCCTTCATGTTCCTGAGTCCAGTTCAGAATCCCGGGGCATCTTCAACATCCCCTTTCTCTTCCTGTCCCTCATTTTCTCCAACAAGCAACACCCCTTCTTCCCCATCTGCCTCCAAATGCACCTACCAGCCCACACTTTCTGGCTCCCTGGAGCTCTGACCATCCAGGCAAACCCATCATGTGCATTTCAAGTCTGTACAAACCAAAAACAATCACCCTTTCCAGGAAGAGTATGCCCCTAGTGGGGGGTCATTAATCCTGGCCTCAAAATACAGGAAGAACCAGAAGAAGCAGACTTAGCCACCACCCTTTCCTCAGAGCCTAGTACTGCTTCTACAGTTTCCCTTGCCTTGTACATTGATGTCTCCTGGGACTGATGAAGAGGATCTGATACCTCTCAAGTGGAGACACTCCCTAGAGTGAACCTTTTACTACCAGCATTCACCCCTCATGTTCCTAAGCTTTCTGTCACAGATCCTTGATCTTCTGGACAGGTTCACTATGCTGTCTCTGCTGCCAGCTTTTGGTGCCCTGGATTCCTGAGGTTTCTTTTGAAGAGATATTTCTTTGGATGATTCTCTGAGAATACTAATAACATAAACCTGTTTGTGCTCAAATGATGAAATAAGAGAAGTTGTGCCTTCAGAGCACATTGTAGTAATTTTTTTTTCTTGACTTTCTCCCTCCAAGAAAATGGTTCACCAATTAGAAATTATTTTTTCTCCATGTATTTCTTATTTGCTTTGGGGCTAGGACAAGGCTCAGGGGAGCTTGTATGTTTATGTGGGAAGGGGAAGGGAGTGTGAGCCACTAATTGGACAGGCATGGAGTCATGAATAGTGCTGGGCTTTTGGTGTCTTCCCTTGGCTCAGCAGGGGACCAGAGATGTGCAAGGGGCCGCCCAGGAGAAGCATGGCCCATGTTTAAACGTGCCTGCTTAACTCCAAGAAAGAGACCCAGCAAAAGTAGCATCATCAGGGAAGCACTGAGAACTCCACTTAGCCCAGGAAGTGCTTGTGCTCCTGCACCAAGAATCTTATTCTTTGGGAGCCCATAAGAACAGACTTGTGACATGTATGCATCCACTTTCCTTTGTCCCCACCCCGTTAGCCTTTCCTTCTTTCACTGGCCTCCCCCACCCTGATCCAAACACATACTTGCCAAGACATTTACTGTTCCAGGAGCCCTGAGAAATCCCAGCAAGTATCCTTTCTTCCTTCTCTGACCTGTTCCAATACTTTCACCCTGACCCAGGTGACTTTCTCCAAGAGCACAGGCTGGAAGGGAAAGGCATCAGAGCCCAGGGCATGAGGAAACTGCTGCCCACCCACCTAGCTGTGTAATGGACTTTGCCTCATTCTATAGAGAAGGACAGCACCTGAGGTAGTTACCAGGAAGGATTAGGGATGAGAAGGAGGCAGACCCATGCTAGAATATGAGTGCACTAAGCACTCACTTGCACACCAGGAGGGCTGCCTTTTTCCCATGACTCAGCCTCCAACATCTTCTCCTTACAGCCTGCACTCTTGTGTTCCAGAGTGGGCAAGGGTGGGTGAGACGCCTGTTGGGACTAGCTTTGGCTCCCTGTGACCATAGCTATTCTAGCTGGTAGGTTTGATTGGAGCAGGGTGGGATAGGCCCGTGGAAGAAGGATAGACCAGGCAGTGTTGGAGGCAGGACTTGGCATAGGAAAGGGTAGCTACCTGTGATGAGATCTCAGAAAAGATGCACCCATCCTATGGGAACACAAGAATCTCCTAAGTTTGGCGGGGCTCTCGGGGCTACCCTGATAGGTCTGTTGGTACCAAATCACTTTTATGGGACCCCGGCATGTGGGCAAGTTGGAAGACTGGTTAGGATTCTCCAGGGTAGCGCCCGTGCAGGGAAAGTGCCCCCTCCTTCTACACATACCAGCTCAGCCCAGCGAAGCCCCCCACAACCCACACACCTTTCCTGACCCCACACGTGGCCCACTATGGAATAGCAGCCACATGCACAAACAGACACGCATCCCCTCTTGCAAGTTTTCCCCCAATGTCAAGACAAAACACTCACAAAAACATAGAATTGTGCATCCCGGGACCATTTTATTATTTTATTGTATTATTATCTTTTGAGTTGGAGTCTCACTCTGTCACCCAGGATGGAGTGCAGTGGCATGCTCACGGCCCCTGTAGCCTTGATCTGCTGGGCTCAGGTGATCGTTCTTCCTCAGCCTTCCAAATCACTGAAACTATAGGCATGCACCATCACAACCGGCTAATTTTTCCTGATTTATTGTAGAGATGAGGTCTCGTCAAGTTGTCCAGTTTGGTCTCAAACCCGTGGGCTCAGGCAATCCTGTCACCCTGGCCTCCCAAATTGCTGGGATTATAAATGTGATCCACTGCAACTGGCTGTATCCCCTATCCTGGAACCATTTTATTGAAGGCCAAGTCAAGCGAAAAGTGTCTATTTAGGGCTCTGGAGGCTCAAGGCCTCCATTGGCATTGGGGCAAACGCAGACCTTTCATGCAAAAACTACCCTTGGGGAAAGAACTCGCTGGGCTTCCCGGTGCCGCGAAGGTTCCAGCCATCCTTTGGGCCACGGATCCACCGCAACCAATAATCCGGGCGTTGGGTGGTGGCCACCAGGAGCAAGGGGAGCTCAACACTGGGAAGGTTCTCAGCTTAAAGAGGTGTCCGGCAGACATCGTCTGTTCCCAGAGCAGGGCGGACTGGGAAGGGGGCGCCTCTGGGAGCAGTGTCAGTTAGGCTTCCGATGGGCGATGGCAGCCTCTGCCATTCCTGCTTCTCCTGCAGGCGCCAGCTCCAGCACTGAGGGCATTGTGTCTCCCTGGAGCACTCCCCTGGACCAGAAAATGACTGGATCCAGAGGTTTCCAGGCGCAGCTGCTGGAAGTGGCTTCCAAATAGGGCCCAGTGAAAGTCTCGGCTATACCCAGAAAGGTCGCTCAGGTCAAGGCAAAGGGGATTCGACAGGGTCCAATATACCTTGGGCTCAGGGCTGAAGGCATCGGGGGTCCTGGCTCCAGAAATGCGGTTACCTGGGTGACGACCCTCTGCTAGGAAAATGCTGCTCCATGGAGCTATGGCTCCAAGTAAAGGAAACAGGGAAATCTGCCTCCCCTTCCCGCGCTGCGGTTTTTTATGCTCCAGTGGTGGAATGGGTAGTCATTAGCAGAGAGGGAGCCCAGTGGGTGGAGATGTGCAATCCTGGAGTTAATTCCATGAGATCACCTCCCAGGGACACAGAGCTCCAAATGCAATAATCTGGGAGGAAATCGTCCAAAGGCTAACAATCCAGGTGAGAGAGGTCTTGTCTAATTTTTGACTTGTCTAATTTTTTATGACTTTTTACAAAAAAGAATTATGTTATAGAAGATTGAGGTGGAACACATAGCTTTCTTGTTAACAATTCAAGGAAGAAATTTCATATCTAGACAGTTTCTGACAAAAGTAATATGCTCCATGATGACTCTCATCAAGAACATGAATTTGATGCTAGAAGAACCATAAAATTCTTAACAGTCTCATGAAAATTTTAGCTGAAACTTTCTAGAAGTGGATGGCAGTCTTTATCACATCCATGAGTTACAGTGATAACTCATCCTCATCTCTAGGATCTATTCTACAGACCAGAGTACCAATGCATGCAGATAGAGATTTCCCTGATTAGAGGCCTCTCTTGACTCTTCTGTGGTCTGACTGAAGACAGTCCTTCAGGATGCCACATGTCAGTATCATTTACCTGTGCCAGAAACTGAGAGGGGTATCACCTACACACAAATGAAGAACAAACTGTGGCTTGAACAGACCTTGCCATCTCTCCAGATAGCAAAGTCACTTTGGAGTGATCATTGCAAATACAGACTTCTCCTGGATTCCTGTGGTCACTCCTTTAAATATGACAAAATCAGAGACTAAATGTGATGCTTTCCTTCACCAGCATGGGGTGGAGAAGGGGAAGAGCAGGCTGAATTTTGAACTAAAGAAACGTTTCTGCCTATATCAAGAGAAACATTGTAGAAAAAATTGAAACCAGAGTAAGCAAAGATATCTACATCAGGAGGCCAGGTTCTCTGACACAGTTATCACTTGAGAACTTTTATCTGCACAAGGCAACCTT
>NW_007129651.1:0-1043 GCF_000164805.1 Carlito syrichta
AAGGGACTGTAAATTAAATGCTGTGCCTAATGTAGATAAAGCTGGATAGAAACAGTGTCGAACACACAGATCACTGAATCCTACATCAAACAAGAACAAATTCAGGAAAAAAAATTCCAAGAATTTTTATCAGTATTTTAGTTAAGAGGAAATAAAAATAGAATATTTTACACAATTTATTTTTCAGTGTGAATACACATAGGCCAACTGGTGAATGAAGAGCATAAACTTTCATCTCTTGGCAAATGTTGGACCAGTATTCAATTATTCACTTTCTCTACTTATTTGATTGTGTGTGTATGTGTGTGTGTATAGCCCCTCTCACAACTAGAATCTAATTAATGTTACCCAGAGAGTTCTAGACTGTGCAGATTCTGTGAGTTTTAGTAAACTTTCTGGTTCCAAGAAGGAACAAAGGAGTTAGGAAACCCCCACTAAAACGACGGTACTCCTAATGTCCCACTTTTCTTAGAAAATGCCACCAGCACCATCATCGTCATCATCATCATCACCACCAGCTGGTGCCTGCCAGGGTTGCCTGTGAGTCAAGGGGCAAACAAGTAAGTTCCACTTTTGTGGTTTCTTGCTGAGTGACTGGGTTCTATGTAGCCCACCATAACGCTTTCGTTCGAAACGCAAGGAGAGTGCTGTGCTCACCTCGCAGGGCTGTTGCACGGAATTAGCCACCGGAAGCAGAGCACGAGTAACGGAGCCCCGGACGTCCTCAGTGAAGGCCGACTTCTATTACTGTCACCTCCATCATCATAAAAAATCAGCGTGTGAGTGTTTCCCTTTCTTAAGGACTGAGACAGCTATTTCTGGGAGATTAAATGATGTTTAGGAGATTTTCATTTTTCTGAGCTGGGGGAGCAGTAACACATTTTGGCAGGAATAATATGGAAAAACCAAGGGATATTCACTTCAGTCGTATTTTGAGTGAACGGGCCAGGAAATAACTTTCCCCAATAGGGAAGACGCTTGGGATAATTTCAGAAGGAATAGGGAGGCGAGGCAATGGAAGAGACTTCTGTCTTATGTTGCTT
>NW_007129652.1:0-845 GCF_000164805.1 Carlito syrichta
TAAGCCACATTTAGCTGTGTGAAAAGTCATTGGCTTGGGGTAGCGACACAAGTGGTCCCTTCTCCCCCAGTCACAGTTCTCTAGTGTCTGCACCTTCCATGAGCAAAGGCCACATACAAGGGGGAAGATGGGATGGAAGTCGTAACATCAGAGCGGGAGGGTGTGGATGCATTTTTAAAATGACATGAGGCTAGCATTATCATCTGTAGATTGTACAATCATTTGTATTGTATTGTAAAAAGTCAAGAATGTACGTTATGACCTCTGGGGTAAACACTGAAAGCAAAGTTAAAGAACAAGTAATTAGCATTTTCAATTGATGGGAAGTGGATTAGTAACAATAAGTGACAATTATTTGACTAAACCAAAAGATCAGCAAAATAGATATGAAGGAACTCAGAATGTGTCAAGGAGGAATAAGTAGAAATTGACACATCGAAAAACACACCACATTAGTATTTACATGAAGTATGATTGATTAAATATGCAAAGTCAAAGAATAAGCCTGTCTTACTGGCTAACAAGTAATTCCAACCAAATGCTTCTCACAGATGATATATTTCAAATATAAGGATGGAGAATGTTTTACAATTTAAAAAAGTGATATGAGGAAAACACTAAGTTTAAATGTATTAATATTAGACAAAGTAAGCATTTAGGGAAGAAACATTATTATAGGAAAAAAAGAAATGAATCATATGATAAAGGAGTCAACCCAATGAGAAGATCCTATACTAAGCCTGTATGCACACAACAACATGGCTACAAAATTATAAAGCAAAATGAACAAAACTAAAAGAATGAAGAGACACATATATAATAATGTTGTAATGAATGAGATATTT
>NW_007129653.1:0-1167 GCF_000164805.1 Carlito syrichta
TTTTAGGCACCTCCATAAATAAGGAATATATACAATTTGAAGAAACTTAATCATAAAAAAAGATAGTTAATCCAATACATAATAGCCAAAATATTTGAGCTCTTAAATAAATACAGATGTTAAATAAGCACATGAAAAGATGTGCAATCTCATTATTAATTACTGCACCACTCTTCTACTAAATGACTAAAAGCAGACAAATAAAAGGCAAACAATACTGAGCTGCTTCTCTGGTGTGGAGCAAACCATAGGCTTGTATGCTATTACTGAAAATGGGAGGTGGTGCAACCAATTTTGCAGTTTGGCAAGTTCTTTCATAATTAAACAGACATTTATCATCAAGCCCAGCAATTCCACTATAGTGAATGAGACATAACCATTAAATTAATATTAAGTATTTACTCATATTAAGTGACATAATATGATACATAACTACTTTAGTCAAAATTGCCAAAATACGGGTGGGGGATCAAGTGCCCACTGACTTTCAGATGGTTAAATTGTGGTGCCTGAATATAATGGAAGAAGTTTTATCACTGAAACCAAGTGATCCATGTGGGAGTACCCTTGAATCTTAAAAGCACTGTGTGAAGTTAAAGAAACCAGACATCGAAGCCTGCCTCTATGTGATTTTGATTAGAAGCCATTATGGAAAAGGCACTGTGAAGGATGGGGACCACATCAGCATTTCTCAGAGGCCATGAGTGGGATAAGGGACTACTGGAAAGGAGAATAGGATGACTTTATGGTTGGTGGAAATGTTCTGTCTCTTGATTTTGGCCATGGATAAAGGTCTGTAAGCACATTTTTTCCCTAAGCCCCTTCTCATGTACTCTTACAGAGAGAGAAATATACTATTTGTCAGTCATTCCTCTAACAAGGTAATTAAAGATAAAAGGAAACCCTCCCTGTGGTGTGCTAACTGGATAGTAAAACAAGTAAGAAGACATATGGTGGAGGCCAAGGAGGCTGGCCGGGGTGACAACTGCCTGTAATCGCTTCTGTACCTCGTTGATGCAATGACTTGAGATAGGCAATGCCCTGACGGCACTCTCTGGAGGAACTCAATGAAGATCAGCGATTGTTGAATGTGCTTAAGAGCAAACCCCTCAACGTTCTACCAGTGAGACATTTTAGCAAAATGAGCAGCGTGGTAACATCTCAGCT
>NW_007129654.1:0-698 GCF_000164805.1 Carlito syrichta
TTCAATTTACTTAACAGTTCTTTGTTTTTGTATATTTAAAAGAAGAGTGGAAAAGATGTGAGACAGGAAGACAGAGAGAGAAACAAAGGAAATGGAGGGAGAGATCTGGAAATAAATATACCTATGTACACTAACATTCTAAAGTTCTGAAAAAGTTTGAATCTGTTTTATGTCTTGCAGTTCTCTTTCTCTGGAAAATTTATGCATATCTTTGCAAAAATTTTATTATTTTAATTAATATAACTAATTACAATGTACTATTTTAATTACAATAACTTTCACATAGGTAAAATTCTACCATCTGTATTTTTCTTCAGCTATGTACTCTTTTATGCCTCTTTAATCTTTCATATGATTTGCAAACTCAACTTGTCTTGTTTTACTAAAATCCACTGTTGGGATTTGTACTGCATTTAAAGCATATAACAATTGAGGAAGAATTTAGATCTTTAAGAAAATTTTTCAATCTTCTTGATTGTCTTTAGGTATTTGTAAGAATCCCTTAATAAAATTGTATGGTTTTTCCCTTCGATTTGTTTGTTTGTTTTTAAGAAACAGGATCTGGCTCTGTCACCCAGGCTGGAATGCAGTGGAAAAATCAAAACTCACTGCAGTCTCGACCTCCTGTATTGAAACAATCTGTCTGACTGGGTCTCCTAAAAAGTCATTAGATTTTTAGTGTTTGCCACTGTTGCTCT
>NW_007129655.1:0-898 GCF_000164805.1 Carlito syrichta
GAGGCTCATGTCCTCTGCCTGTGAACTGGGACAAAAAGAACCAGGGAGGCAAAGGGACAGTGTGCCGGCTGGTCTTCTCAGAGGTGGCGGCTTTGGCTTTTCCTGCAAGCCCTTGTGGGTCCTCCTGGGTCATCTGCAGGTCTTCATCCAGAATCTCAACAGCTAGTGACACACTGACATGCAAGGTGCTCCCACTGGCAGGGATGGGAAAGCCCCTCCCAGGCATTTCAGAGGAAAGAGGCTCTGCACTGAAATGGAATGGTCCTACCAGGGATGGGAATCCCCAGGTCTCCAGGCTGGTGGTCTCTGGGGCCTTGCTGCTGGCTCTGCAGGACCAGGAGCCATCCTCCTGCAGGCTGGAAAATGCATTGCGTCTTTCAGCTCCAGCTTCAGGTTATGAAGAGAATGAGATTCACAAGTTTCCGGCTCGCTGCTTTTTGTACTCTGCCTGTGTAGGTGGTCCTATGCTGAAGGAGGAGATCTGGGTAGATACCTCCTGAAGCCTGGGAGATATTTGTGTCATAGGAGAGACCCGCCCCATGTGTCAACATCCTGAAGGAAGCTGACGAAAGGTACACCTTAGTGAAGAGATTGAAGTAGGGATGGAAAATCCCAAAGACCTCCTGAAATGAAAGTGAGACACTTTTGTAGAAGACAGCCAACTTTACATACCTGTTTTTGGACCCCAAATGTACAGGTAGTACTGCAGCAGTGACTGAAACTCAGGTTTGAAGAAACAGTTATGTGTGTATGTGGAAGGATTTGTGTGTGGCAGTTATAGAGTGATATTTGGGATGATGGAGAGTGGGAGAAACACTCAGCGGAAATTTGGGAGACAGCTTCAGGCTGGAGAGGGAAAATGGCCCAATTCTAAACTAGAAAATGATAGCAGCACATT
>NW_007129656.1:0-758 GCF_000164805.1 Carlito syrichta
GGTTATATGATTGTAGAAGCTATAAGTTTATGTAGAATATATTTGGTTAAAATCATTATGGTGGTTTTGGGTTTAGGCATTGAGTGATGTTATTTCAAGAACATGTAAAGCTGTAAAACAATTAAGGGCACACAACAAACTGGTTTGGGAAACATTAACCAAGCATACGAAACAAAAAGACAATTTGTGGTTGTTCCTCCTCATGCTTGAGAAAACATCTGCTTGAGAGTGGGGGGCGTCCTTTGTGCACCTGGACCTGTTCACGTGAAAGGCACATGCTACTCTTTGCGTCCTGTGATGATGACTTTGCAGAATTTGGGGATAAAGCCCACTGCTAACTCGCAATAAATGGCATCTCCTCAATTTTCAGAACAGTTGTCCAAGTCTCTCTCTCTCTCTCTCTCTCTCTTTCTCACTCACTGATGCCATCTCCACCTTCGGAAATCTCTGGACTCCACTGGAACTGAACTCCAGCAGGCCTCCAAGAGAGATAACCAACAAGGAGCAGTTCTGAAAACTTAGTGTGGAAAATTCTTCTGTTGGTGGCCCTGGCACACCTTCCCTTGAGTCAATTCAAGGAGCTTCACACTCTTTTCACCTACAAGTTGCTCTAGTGTATCTCGGCATCTCTCCTTCTCAAAGATTCCTATAATATTTGGCATCCAGCAATCTAGATCCTCTATCTCTCTCAGGTGTACATAAAATCCCAGGAAGCATTCCTTCAACCTTAAAATTCTCCAGAACCTGTATTTCTAGTG
>NW_007129657.1:0-753 GCF_000164805.1 Carlito syrichta
GCTTGAGAAAACATCTGCTTGAGAGTGGGGGGCGTCCTTTGTGCACCTGGACCTGTTCACGTGAAAGGCACATGCTACTCTTTGTGTCCTGTGATGATGACTTTGCAGAATTTGGGGATAAAGCCCACTGCTAACTCGCAATAAATGGCATCTCCTCAATTTTCAGAACAGTTGTCCAAGTCTCTCTCTCTCTCTCTCTCTCTCTCTTTCTCACTCACTGATGCCATCTCCACCTTCGGAAATCTCTGGACTCCACTGGAACTGAACTCCAGCAGGCTTCCAAGAGAGATAACCAACAAGGAGTAGTTCTGAAAACTTAGTGTGGAAAATTCTTCTGTTGGTGGCCCTGGGCCACCTTCCCTTGAGTCAATCCAAGGAGCTTCACACTCTTTTCACCTACAAGTTGCTCTAGTGTATCTCGGCATCTCTCCTTCTCAAAGATTCCTATAATACTTGGCATCCAGCAATCTAGATCCTCTATCTCTCTCAGGTGTACATAAAATCCCAGGAAGCATTCCTTCAACCTTAAAATTCTCCAGAACCTGTATTTCTAGTGAACATAACTGAGATGAGTGCTGGGGTGGAGGATGAAGGGAGTTTTCACCTGGGCACAGGAAAACGCACCACCCAGCACTTATGGTGCATCCCTTCTGGTCTCCAATTCCAGAGTGGGCTTGCTTGCTTGAGACCTTAATCCAACTTGGTGGCTTTCTAAGTCCCCTTATCCCTCAACAGGAAAAGAAACTGAATAGT
>NW_007129658.1:0-1162 GCF_000164805.1 Carlito syrichta
AACATCACATTGATACCCAAACCCAGGTAAAGATCCCAACAAAGAAAGAGAACTACAGGCCAATATCTTTGATGAACATAGATGCTAAAATTCTCAACAAGATCCTAGCAAACCGGATTCAGCAATACATCTCAAAAATCATCCATCATGATCAAGTAGGCTTCATTCCTGGCATGCAAGGCTGGTTCAATATTCATAAAACCATAAATGTAATTAAATACATCAACAGATGTCAAAACAAAAACCACATGATCATATCACTAGATGCAGAAAAAGCTTTTGATAAAATCCAGCACCCCTTCTTGATAAAAACCCTTGAACATCTAGGCATACGGGGAACATACCTCAAAATAGTAAAAGCCATCTACGAGAAACCCACAGCCAGCATACTCCTAAATGGACAAAAATTGGAACCAATTCCCCTGAAAACTGGAACTAGACAAGGATGCCCACTCTCTCCCCTCCTGTTCAACATAGTATTGGAAGTCCTGGCTAAAGCAATCAGAGAAGAGGAGGCAATCAGAGGTATTCAAATAGGAAAAGAGGAAGTCAAGTTATCTCTCTATGCAGATGATATGATGGTGTACCTTGAAAACCCAAGAGAATCTGTCAAAGGCCTCCTTACATTGATAAAAGCCTTTGGCAAAATCTCAGGATACAAAATAAATGTACAAAAGACAACCACATTTCTCTACACCAATAATAAACAAACAGAAACCCAAATAAAAAACACAGTTCCATTCACAATAGCCACAAAAAAAAATGAAATACCTTGGCATCTTCCTAACCAGAGACGTGAAAGACCTTTACAATGAAAATTACAAAACACTGCTCAAAGAAATCAAAGCCGACATGAACAAGTGGAAAAATATCCCATGCTCATGGATCGGAAGAATCAACATTGTGAAGATGTCCATCTTACCTAAGGCAATCTACAAATTCAATGCAATACCCATTAAATTACCAACAACATTTTTCTCAGACCTAGAAAAAACAACACAGGAATTCATATGGAAACACAAACATCCAAGAATAGCCAGAACAATCCTCAGCAAAAAAAACAAAGCAGGTGGTATCACAATACCAGATTTCAAACTTTACTATAAAGCTACAATCATCAAACAGCTTGCTGTTGGGTACAGTAACAGGCATATAGATCAAT
>NW_007129659.1:0-937 GCF_000164805.1 Carlito syrichta
CAAGGATGCCCACTCTCTCCCCACCTGTTCAACATAGTATTGGAAGTCCTGGCTAAAGCAATCAGAGAAGAGGAGGCAATCAGAGGTATTCAAATAGGAAAAGAGGAAGTCAAGTTATCTCTCTATGCAGATGATATGATGGTGTACCTTGAAAACCCAAGAGAATCTGTCAAAGGCCTCTTACATTGATAAAAGCCTTTGGCAAAATCTCAGGATACAAAATAAATGTACAAAAGACAATCGCATTTCTCTACACCAATAATAAACAAACAGAAACCCAAATAAAAAACACGGTTCCATTCACAATAGCCACAAAAAAAATGAAATACCTTGGCATCTTCCTAACCAGAGACATGAAAGACCTTTACAATGAAAATTACAAAACACTGCTCAAAGAAATCAAAGCTGACATGAACAAGTGGAAAAATATCCCATGCTCATGGATCGGAAGAATCAACATTGTGAAGATGTCCATCTTACCTAAGGCAATCTACAAATTCAATGCAATACCCATTAAATTACCAACAACATTCTTCTCAGACCTAGAAAAAACAACACAGGAATTCATATGGAAACACAAACATCCAAGAATAGCCAGAACAATCCTCAGCAAAAAAAACAAAGCAGGTGGTATCACGATACCAGATTTCAAACTTTACTATAAAGCTACAATCATCAAAACAGCTTGGTATTGGTACAGGAACAGGCATATAGATCAATGGAACAGAATTGAGATTCCAGAAGCAAAACCTCAATTTCTCAACCAACTCATCTTCGACAAAGCCCCCACCACCTACCAATGGGGAGAGGAGAACCTATTCAGTAAATGGTGCTGGGAAAATTGGCTGACCACATGCAGAAGATTGAAACAGGATCCCTATCTATCCCCCTGCACAAAGGTTAACTCCAAATGGATCAGAGACCTAAATGTAAAACG
>NW_007129660.1:0-792 GCF_000164805.1 Carlito syrichta
AAACCCAAGAGAATCTGTCAAAGGTCTCCTTACATTGATAAAAGCCTTGGCAAAATCTCAGGATACAAAATAAATGTACAAAAGACAATCAGATTTCTCTACACCAATAATAAACAAACAGAAACCCAAATAAAAAACACAGTTCCATTCACAATAGCCACAAAAAAAATGAAATACCTTGGCATCTTCCTAACCAGAGACGTGAAAGACCTTTACAATGAAAATTACAAAACACTGCTCAAAGAAATCAAAGCTGACATGAACAAGTGGAAAAATATGCCATGCTCATGGATCGGAAGAATCAACATTGTGAAGATGTCCATCTTACCTAAGGCAATCTACAAATTCAATGCAATACCCATTAAATTACCAACAACATTCTTCTCAGACCTAGAAAAAACAACACAGGAATTCATATGGAAACACAAACATCCAAGAATAGCCAGAACAATCCTCAGCAAAAAAAACAAAGCAGGTGGTATCACAATACCAGATTTCAAACTTTACTATAAAGCTACAATCATCAAAACAGCTTGGTATTGGTACAGGAACAGGCATATAGATCAATGGAACAGAATTGAGATTCCAGAAGCAAAACCTCAATTTCTCAACCAACTCATCTTCGACAAAGCCCCCACCACCTACCAATGGGGAGAGGAGAACCTATTCAGTAAATGGTGCTGGGAAAATTGGCTGACCACATGCAGAAGATTGAAACAGGACCCCTATCTATCCCCATGCCCAATTGTTAACTCCAAATGGATCAGAGACCTAAATGTAAAACCTCAAACC
>NW_007129661.1:0-797 GCF_000164805.1 Carlito syrichta
CATTGATAAAAGCCGTTGGCAAAGTCTCAGGATACAAAATAAATGTACAAAAGACAATCGCATTTCTCTACACCAATAATAAACAAACAGAAACCCAAATAAAAAACACAGTTCCATTCACAATAGCCACAAAAAAAATGAAATACCTTGGCATCTTCGTGACCAGAGACGTGAAAGACCTTTACAATGAAAATTACAAAACACTGCTCAAAGAAATCAAAGCCGACATGAACAAGTGGAAAAATATCCCATGCTCATGGATCGGAAGAATCAACATTGTGAAGATGTCCATCTTACCTAAGGCAATCTACAAATTCAATGCAATACCCATTAAATTACCAACAACATTCTTTTCAGACCTAGAAAAAACAACACAGGAATTCATATGGAAACACAAACATCCAAGAATAGCCAGAACAATCCTCAGCAAAAAAAACAAAGCAGGTGGTATCACAATACCAGATTTCAAACTTTACTATAAAGCTACAATCATCAAAACAGCTTGGTATTGGTACAGGAACAGGCATATAGATCAATGGAACAGAATTGAGATTCCAGAAGCAAAACCTCAATTTCTCAACCAACTCATCTTCGACAAAGCCCCCACCACCTTCCAATGGGGAGAGGAGAACCTATTCAGTAAATGGTGCTGGGAAAATTGGCTGACCACATGCAGAAGATTGAAACAGGACCCCTATCTATCCCCATGCACAAAGGTTAACTCCAAATGGATCAGAGACCTAAATGTAAAACCTCAAACCATAAGAACCTTAGAAAAGGAAGGAAATACTCTCATG
>NW_007129662.1:0-814 GCF_000164805.1 Carlito syrichta
GAGGTCGAGACTGCAGTGAGTTTTGATTGTTCCACTGCATTCCAGCCGGGGTGACAGAGCCAGATCCTGTTTCTTAAAAACAAACAAATCGAATGGAAAAACCATACAATTTTATTAAGGGATTCTTACAAATACTTAAATCAATCAAGAAGATTGAAAAATTTTCTTAAAGATCTAAATTCTTCCTCAATTGTTATATGCCTTAAATGCAGTACAAATCCCAACAGTGAATTTTAGTAAAACAAGACAAGTTGAGTTTGCAAATCATATGAAAGATTAAAGAGGCATAAAAGAGTACATAGCTGAAGAAAAATACAGATGGTAGAATTTGACCTATGTGAAAGTTATTGTAATTAAAATAGTACATTGTAATTAGTTATAGTAATTAAAATAATAAAATTTTTTGCAAGATATCCATAAATTTACCAGAGAAAGAGAACTGCAAGACATAAAACAGATTCAAACTTTTTCAGAACTTTAGAATGTTAGTGTACATAGGTATATTTATTTACAGATCTCTCCCTCCATTTCCTTTGTTTCTCTCTCTGTCTTCCTGTCTCGCATCTTTTTCACTCTTCTTTATATATACAAAAACAAAGAACTGTTAAGTAAATTGAGCTTAGCAAGTAATTGTCTACATAAAGTATTAAATTAGATCTATGTCTCAACTCTGATACATTTTCTCACCAAAGACAAATAAAGGAGACACTTTTTATATACAATACTTTAAAATTATTGAGAGAAAATATAGATGTGTGGGTTTTTTTGGAAATATATTCTTGGGATAAAAAAAATCTGATAAAGAATTCACAAA
>NW_007129663.1:0-10509 GCF_000164805.1 Carlito syrichta
TTAAAATCTGAGAGTGGAGTTTGAGTTAAAAGTTGTTTGAACTTGGAATTGACTGGGAGGCCAAAGATTTAAAGAAACAGAAGATTCTCTCAAGACATGAGGAGTAAGTTGTGTGATAATGGTGTGTGTTCTGTGTGCATGCGTGGGGATATGTAAGTGTTGAATTCTAGGCTCTGACAATCATTGTCAACAGAAGATCAAGCTGCAAATATTTATGTTTTAAAACTTAAATTATAAAGCTAGTTAAGTCTTTTCTAACAACTAGTTTAATGTTCATGGATACATTTTACCTGAGTTACCGTTTACATTATATAGAAAAGATGCATCTTAAGCAGAGATTGGATATTTGGAAACAGTTTGGGGAAGAGGATTTTGTGGATTCTTTCATACTGCAAAAGAAAAATCATTTGCCTTCTGTGGAGAATTAAACTAAGAAATAAACTTGTTAAGACTAGAATGCTAAAAACAAGAATAGGAAGGAAGTAAAAATCCCTTATTATTAAATTGATCTACAAAAACACTGTTGCTGGAAAATGACTGGGACTTGAGGCCTTTCTTCCAGAAAATAAGGACTTGATTGTCAGGCCTATATTAGGTTCTGAACCCTAATGCCATGTGTTTGTACTTGTTAAAACTGTTTCAATGAAAAGTATATTAGCAGCATGAACTTCTGGTCCAGTTGGAAGTTCTTCCATTTAAAAAATGTGATATTTGCATGGAACTGTTTGGATCTTTTCATTTTGTGGTCTCTCCCTCCCCACACCGGATAGAATTGAAGATACTTTTGGTAAAGTAACAAAAATTTATTTGTAAGTTCATGTTTAGTAACTAGTGATAAACTTGAACTATTAGAACACATTATAAGCCTTAATCCTAGGTAGATTTATGTAAATGAATCTCTTAACTATCTGTTGAAACTTGTATTCACATTGGTTTTCAAGATGTTTTGAGTTATATTTGTTCCACATTTTTTCCAGAGCTGCTTCTTATTTGGGGGCTGCTTTCTAAATTGAGATGTAATTCACAAGGAGCTGCATTTTTAAAAAAATAAGTCTTCTTATAACTATGGTTGGATGTTTTATTCAAGTCTTCTAAGAAGGGCCATTTTATTTTTTAGAGTCTCTCTAGAGTCACGTGGTCAACTTTGGAGACTATTTTGCGTATGAGTGCTGATAATAACTGAAACCCAAGTAGACCTCACTGCATGTCATCCTATGAATGTTGATAATGGAAGGAACACCTTGTCTGTAGCATACTGTCACTTCTGGGCTGAAAAGCTGGGGAAGAAGTTTAATTTTTATTTTGTGCAAATCAGAAAAACATAAAGCTAGTAGCCCCAGTTTCCAGGTTGACCTCAGCTGATGAAGTGAGCAGATAGTGTTAATTCAGATTGAAGAAATGATCTGAATCTTGGTTTGTTTAGACTTACAATCCACATGCAATATTAACTAAATCAGATAGCTTTTACAGGTCCTCATGTGTACATAGACACCCTTCAATCCCCTTCCTTATCCATTGGTTGTTGAACTTTGTAAGCTGGCATTGAAACATTACAACAATGTTTTGTTGCACCAATTTTATAAACTTATACAGTGCAATACATGTTACTTTTCTGAGGCAAACCAAAGGTAAATTTCTCAAGGTTTTTGATGCCTTCTTTAGCAGCATTTGATGGAGGATCTTTTATAAATTTGTCATAGATAAAAATAAACCAGATTGCAAATCCTTTTTAAAAATCTTAAACCAGCCAGGCTCGGTGCCTCAGCCTGTAATCCTGCTCCTTTGGGAGGCTGAGGTGCGTGGATTGCCTGAGCCCGCGGGTTCGAGAACTGCCTGGGCAGTGAGACCTCATCTCTACAATAAATAAAAAAAAAATCAGCTGGGCATGGTAGCACATGCCTGTAATTCCAGCTACTTGGAAGGCTGAGGCGGAAGGATCACCAGAACCCAGCAGGTCAAGGCTATGGTGGCTGGGAGTGGCCACTGCACTCCAGTCTGGACAACAGAATGAGACTCCAAGTCAAAAAATAAAATAAAAAATAAAAATCTTAAACCATGTACCAAGTTTTTGGTCCAAATTGTGTAAGATAAGTTAAACTTAAATTGCATTCTATTAACCAATATGAGTGTATTTCTATAAGCATAATTATGTTGAAATAAAGTTTTAAAAAGCAAAAATAAATATATAAATAGAATAAGAGGGAATCAGTCATGCTGTGGGGAGGTCAGGCAGTATTTGGATAAGGAGATAATGGGAGGGACAGTTAGGCGGAATTGGTGAATGAGAAGGGCCTACAGAACATGAACTGGGAAGGGATGGGTAAGTCTTCTGGTAGATGAGGTCTTGGGAGTGGCTAGGACCTATGAGACAAGAAGGAGAGTGCAATTAGATGGAGATGGACATGTGGTCAGGGGTTAAATCATGGGGAGCCCTGCAGACCAAAATGGGGGCATCAGATATTGCTTGACTAGAGGTTAAGGTCACAGACTGAAACCAAACTTGGTGAATAGAATCTAGCTAGTAGCACTTAATAGCTGTGTGACTTTGAGAAAGTTACTTAACTTTCTGTACTTCGGATGTCTCACCTGTAAATATAGGGATAATAAATGCATCTACTTCATAGACTTGGATTAAGAAATATTTGAGTTAATAATTGTAAAATGCTTAGATTAATGTCGTGCTGTGGGTATATACATGTTTGTAAGTGTGTGTGTTTGTGTGTGTGTGACTAAAGGTTTTAATTAGTGGAGTGATGTGGTGAGATTTATGTTTTAAAGGTAGAATCCTGCAGTTCTGGTGGAGTATTGACAGGAAAAGTAAGAATTAAATTAGGTAAAATAGGTACTTGTAGGGTCCTGAAAAATTGCTTTAACATTAGATATTACCCACGAATTCTACAATATTTTCTATTTGTCCTAATTGGCACTCTCCTTTTTCCTGTTAATCTTCTCTTTGTGAATGCCTTAACTTTCTGGACTATTTCATATGAAAGTCGCATTTTATTGTCACAATGTTGTGGCAAAAATAATCTTGAATGGCTATGTCATCTCTCAGAGAATAATTGTGACGTCTAGTATTTATATTACTTAAACTAAAATATTGAGAATAAAGTTGTTCTTAATTAATTTGCTTATTCAATAGAGTTTTATTGAAAATAATTATGTATGAGAAATTCTTCTTAAACTTAGAATGCAGAATAAAGCAGATTCTGCCTTGTGAAATGTAGATGTTATTTGGTAAGACGAAGTAGTCACATAACATAGTTGAAAATTTTGAGTGAGAAAAAGTCACTCAAAAATATAAAATGGATATGAATTATATCTGTCATCTTCTTTTTTTAATAACTGACCAAGACAACCGTAAGATTCCTTTTAGCTGAATTAAACTGTAAAAAGCTTCTTTCTTACTCTGACCTCCATTTCCTTTGAGAATTTAATTTGAAAAATTTGGATTGGAAATTATTTATCTGCCCCATTTGAGAGTCAATCTTTAACGTCTTTTGCCAGTTTTAGGACTGACAGCTGTCTTTCTTAAAGACCTGGAAGTCATCCTTTTGAAATCATGAAGGAAGAGTGTTGCCTGTCTCCCAATTTCTGAAGGAAGTTGGAAGCCTCATTCTGATGCCACCAATTAGCAAACACAGATGCCCTAATCTCAGAGCAAAAACACCTTCAAACTCAGACATTATTCATGTGCTCCACCCATCCCATGATACCACCCAAATCCTCCAGTACTTTGTCACTAGTTCATCTCAATAATGAAAGACGTTCCTTCCATCCTTTGTTTTCCTCCAGGGGAATTAAGTTCAACTATATTCTAGTGTCTCTCCTGTGTTGCAACAGCCTAAATAAAGTCTTCCTTAACTGTTTAATTTATCCTGGACCAATTTTTGCTTTGACATAGCTATATGAAGTTATAGCACATTTTACAGGTGTTTGAGGAAATGCAATTTTGTTGAGGACTTTAAGTAAAAGTGAGAGGAAAATGAGTGTGTTATGTGAGTATATGAAATGTGTTCATTACAGTATCAATGGGAGCCTTAATTAATATCTAAAATAGCTGGACAGAAAAATAAAACTTCAGGAGTCTTTATTGTCTAAGGTAAGATTTGAAAAATTATAAGAGTCTTTAAAAACTAATCTTAATAATAACTGACAAAAATGAAAATCAAGAAACATTGATCTTAAAAGAGAAGTGCATTGATAGTATATTCATATGTGAAGCTTATGTAAAAGAATTTAAAAGATTTATTTCTCTAAATGTCAGTGTACACCAAAAGGGTACTGGAAATGTGGTGTGTGAATTATATTAGTCTGGGAACAAAGTATCTCTAAGTAATGAGAGTAATTTTAAATTAATGTATTTGTTCAACAAATAGCCAATGGGGAATTTTAATTGTGAAATTTATGCTTATTATCTTAACATGAATTCTGTCAACTAGTTTTAGCCAAATTACCTTATGTATTAGATCCTATTCACATGGTGGACAAAAATTACATTAATTTGAGCTTTGAGAGACACTTGCAGGCTTTAACTTTTTAAGCTCAAGAAAGAAGGAAATTCACATCTGTATATTGTAGCCTAAGTGATGATGGGGCAATAAATGTCAGTGCCTTACAGAGGAGAATCTATGTCTTCAAATCGTATCCATCAACTTGCACATCCAGACAGCTGGGATTTACTTCGTACCAGCTAAAGAAACAAAAACATACAAAAGGAGTCAGGAGCCAAGGTTTCCTCCCTTTGAGTTAAGTGAAATGACTTGGCAGCTGACATCAGCGATTCAATATCTAACAGACATTTCAGTGGTCCTGATGATTTAATGCACATATCACTGAAGAGGAGAAAAATATACATCACATCTGCATGACAGATGTCTATTGTGTGATCAACACAATTCAATTTCTGAATCACGGCAAGAATAGAAGGACCCGGCTAAAACTAGAGTTAGGCATATATTAGGCCATTCTGCCTGTAAAGGTGGTGTGCTCACTTAACTGCCTCTGTTCTGGGGCTATTTTTTGAATTAAATTGTGATGGAAAAATGTGTTTAAATGCTGTCACCTTAAATTAGTTTTGCTCTTATATTTAAATAGTATTTTCCTTAAAACCAGTTTAAGTATTTATTAAAGAAAAATACAACATCCATTATACCCTTAAAAAATCATCAAAACAAGTTTTGAAAAACCTTTCCTTGGTTAGGTAAAACTAAATATAAAGATACATATATGGAAGGGTAAACTAAAGGAAGAACTTATTAGTTATGTCCTATTGCCCCTCTTACATTTCTCAAGGTTGGTATTTTCCCAGACTTGCACAAGCTTTTTGTATCTTTAGTTAAAATTAAACTGTATTAAAAACAAGTCCAATCATAAAGAGCTCCCTTAAGCACACATCTACATGAAAGTTTTAAACTTTCAAAAATTCTTCTTAACTGTACCCCACAATACCAAAATAAAAAATATTGATTAATAAAAAAAATTCTTCTTGACACAATAAAGCTATAACTTCATAAAATTGGCACAGAATGGCATTTTTAAAGTAAATTTCCTAAATTCAGTTTGTTGCACAAAATGTAAGCTCTGTTTATCTAAGGTCTATTGTGTTAAGTTTAATGTGGGAGAAGAGGAAAGAACAGATCTACAGTCTGCAGAATTATTTGAGATATACATGCCTCCATGAGGCAATCGAGAACTAGGAGCAGCCTACATGGTGATGCAACAGCTGGGCCATTTACTTATGCAGCAGATCCTCACACATGTGTACTCCAAAAGTCTTTTTTAAAAAAAGAACAAAGGGCAATGGCTTGATAAGATTGAAATGAATCACAAAAGGGGATGAAGAGAGACTTCACAGATAAACACAATTCACTTAAGACATTCTCAAGACTGTTGCCTAAATCATTTTTAACTTATCTGTGTATGTTTCTTGGTGGATAATCTGTAGTTTATCAAAAAGATTATGAACAATAAGCTATGCAATTTATGAAATCTCGACATCATAGGAAAATATAAATTTCATAATTGTTCACACAAAGAATAGAAGTTGCCTCTGTTTTTGGTAAAAGGAAGTCTCAGGACTAAAAAAGCTTCTCCTCAAGAGGCTATAACTATTATACTTGGTATTTATATGGCTGGGAAATCCCAAATAGATGCAATCTGGCTAGAGTCCTAATTAACCTAAAGTGTTATACTATACATAGTTCTTGTTTTAAAATAAGCAGTTCCAATAAAAATAGGTAATTCTGATTATGTTCTTTATAATATATTAATAAGTAAAAGATAGAAGGAGAAATGAACCCCTCAATTATTGGTGAAGGTTGTGAACATTATGATGTCTGGGATTTAACATTTTATGGCATAATGTGACCCAATAAAACTTAATGTCTTTCCATTTTTTTAAAAAAGGGTTAATTTTATTTATTTTATCAATGAGCGTGATATCCAACTTACTTTTATTTGTTTGACTAGTCTTTGTAGAAACACACTTTCAATATATGCTAGAATAGTCTATATTTTTGTATGTGTAATCTTAGTACACTTATAGAGATTGTCATATAATATATATTAAATTTTATCTTAATAAAGTTCATTCTATTAAATTTAATCCTCTCTTATTCTTCATTGCTTGAATAAGAGAATGATCTCTTTAGTGAAGTAATTCTCAAAACTTGTGAATCTGGGCTAGCTAAGATCAAATATTTAACATTGATTACTTTGAATGTTAACTCTTCAATATATATACCTAAAAAGGCTATTAGTTAACAGTGAAGTATATTTGATAATGCTCACAAAGATTTCTATAGTATATCCCCTTTGTAAGATAAATGTAGAGGGATATACAATTTGAGACAAACATAGCTCATTGATATCATCTAGAAATGTGGCATATGTAGTAAATGCCTAATTTAAAAAATAGAAAAAATTCTGTTTGCAAATAAAAGCAAAAGTTATTAAGGGCTTTAGGTTAGATGAGGATAAATTTTAAAAAGCAATACAATACTTATTTTATAGTATATAAGAAGAATTTTTAATCTCTGGTCAACTGTAGGAAAAAATGGTAAAAGTCTAAAAAGCAGGAGATATGAGTAGTTGTATCAAGTCCAGACCAGGAAAAAATTGGTAAGAAATATTTCATGGTCACAAGTTGTCAATAAAATGTTCTTGTTTAATATTAGCTAGTATTCAGCATTTAGTTTTTGTTTATACAGCACAGTGCTATTTACTTTCATCATTTTCCTAGAATCATCAGGAAAATTTCTGTCCACAGTCTTGCTGTAATGGTATTTTGAAAAGTTAAAAATTGAGGTAACATCTACTGATGATCAATGTGTTTTGGAAATGTAACATGAACAGGAGCCAAGGGTAGAGATATAGTTTAGAGGAAGTAAAAGAAGACACTGGAAATAAAAGGAGACACTGAGAGGGAAAGGCATGAGGAAACACAGCCATCTCACATTCAACACTCCCAGGAGAAATGATAAAATATTCTTGTTTTCTCCATATATAAAGGCTTAAGACATTATAATAGGCTATTAAAGAAGAGGTTTATAACAATAAGTTGAAGGAATTTAGCACCTGAAGGCAGCTGACATCTTGTTTCCAAGTATGTGTGTGTGTGTGTGTGTGTGTGTGTGTGTATATGCATATATATGTGCATATGTGTGTGATACTGTATTATACTAAAGTGAGTCACTATTAGAAATCTAGTGCCAAAATAGTAAAATATTATCTTTGTTATAATTTAATCATTATATTATGACTGCTATCTTATATATAGGTAGAAAGCTAGAGAAAATAAAATACCTTTCCAAAGTTATTTTAATAAAAAGTATAAAAAGAATTAATCAGGGGAAAAATATACATCATATATAAAAATACATATTTCCAGTTACGTTTCAGAAGAATTTTTCAAATATTGTTTATATAAAAAACCTTTATCAAATGATTTCACTTAAGGTACTAATTTGTGTGTTTGCTTATACAAATATTTGTATTGTATCCCACATGGAATTTCTAAACTCTTTTTTTTCCTGCTATTCCCATAGGTAAGCAATTGATTCACATTCTCAATAAAAGATGCAGACAAACTTGATTTTGGCATTTGGTTTTAAAATGAAAAATATTTTAAAAGATAAACCCAAATTTACAAGTGACAAAAACAGTAGAATTCTAGATGAGCAAAAAATATGTATTTATGATTTTTGTTACTCATATATACCCCAAATAAGACAGGTGTTATAAAACATAATTATTGGGATTTTAAGTACATAATACTTATTGCTCTTAGTGTGAAAATAAAAATATTAATGAAATATATTTATATGAATAATACTTATTTCCAGTGCCAGAGTTACATTAAACAGTGAACATCATATGTTTTCAAAAGTATAGATTTCACTACATAATTTACCTAAATATAATGTAAATATATTCTTAAATTTCTTTGTTATATAAACACAATCAATCAGCTTTTTAATAAAAATAATATTGGAATTTGAGTATGAATTTCTTCAGTGGACTATAGTATTAATATAATAGAAGGATGCAATTACTAAATTCTGACCAATTTTTAGACTACTTTTATTAAAATTTTAACTCTGGCTCAATTACATTTTAGATAGTTACATTAATTATTATTACTGGATAATTATTAATTACTATGAAATTAATAACTAATCATTAGATAATTGCATACTTCTAAATAATTATCTTCCAATGAACTGAATTCAAAGGTCTGTCTTAAATATCAAATGGCATTTTGTTACTAGAAAACTCTAGCTTTTGTAGTAAATAAAATACTTGCTTTACTTGGCAGCATAAAAACTTTAGTATAGGTTTCTCAAGTATGTTGCCATGGAAATTCATCTTCCACGGAGGGACACTCAGGTTATTAAGATTTCGCAAGCTTTCTATTCAAAATGCGAAAACAAAAGGTGTACTTACTAAAACATCCCTCAGTTTTTCTTACGAAGATAATAACAAATTATGTTCTATAAGTTTACTCAATTATTTCACAAGCAATTAATTTTTAGATCAATTATATACATGTCTGAACTACAATGTAAGTGCATGTTGGTTGTTGATGTTACTAATCATTCCAAAGACTATTTGACTGTTGTGTAAAGGAATCTGACAAATACAGACTACAGTAATGAGTAATTATCAATAAACATAGGTTAATACATGGACACGATATTTCAGTGAATTTTGTATGCAACGTTAAATCTCTCCCAAGTAAGATTGTTATTGCCAACAAGACAACAGAACATAGCCCATATTACACAAGTGAGTTATGAATACCTAATCAGTATTGACATTTTGAACCATGGCAAATTATTGAGGGTCAATATATTTGAGTTTTCATCCATAAACAATATGAATACAGTCATATGGAGCTTAACAACAGGGCTATCTTCTGAGAAATGCATCATTAGATGATTCTTCATTATGCAAACATCATAGAGTGTATTTACAGAAACCTAGGGGGTCTAGCCTATTGCACATCTAGGCTATATGCTGTAGGTTATAGCATGTTCCTATACTGAGTACTATAAGCAATTGTAACATAATAAGTATCTGTGTGGCTAAATGTAGAAAACTTACAGTAAAAATATGGTATTTAAAATTTAAAAAGTGCACTGGATAGGACACTTACTCTAAATAAAGCTGGCAGAACTGGAAGTTGTTCTAGGTGTCAGTGAGTGAGTGGTAAGTGACTGTGAAGGCCTGGACATTACTGTACACTACTATAGACTTTACAAACACTGTACACTTGGGCTACACTGTATATATTTTAATTTCTTATCCAGTAATAAATTATCCTTACTTTTTACCTCACAAACTTTAAAGTCTTTTATAGCTGTTTTGACTGTTGTAACAACACTTAGCTGAAAACACACATTGTACAGCTGTCAAAAATAGCTTTTTTCTTTAGGTCCTTAATCTCAAAGCTTTTTTATGTTTTTATTATATTTTATTTTTCTTTTCAAACTTTTTGTTAAAAATAAGTAGACACAAACACACACATTAGCATAGGCATACACAAGATCAGAACCATCAAGATACCACTAGGTAACTGAAATTTTAAACTCCATTATAATCCATGGATTCACCATTTTACATACAGTCCTTCATTGACCCAAATGTCCTTATGTGGTACATCATTGTACTTACTTTGTAAATTTGCTGTTATGAGTATAAAGTGGATAACATGTGAAAGCACTTACAACAAACAGGAGAAAAATCAGGTACTCAAAAAGGTTTTTTTTTGTCCTCTTTCTGTTTCTTTTGTTCTGACCATTTTGCTCATTGTTTTTATGTTTAAAATACTTTAAAAAGTCGGGTTCGGTGGCTCAGCCTGTAATCCCACGCCTTTGGGAGGCTGAGGTGAGTGGATTGCCTGAGCCCGTGGGTTCGAGACCCACCTGGGCAGCAAGACCTCATCACTACAATAAATCAAAAAAATCAGCCAGGCATAGTAGCGCATGCCTGTAATTCCGGTACTGG
>NW_007129663.1:11181-15460 GCF_000164805.1 Carlito syrichta
GATTTGTGTTCTTCAGGGTATATTCCCAGTAGGGGGATTGCAGGGTCATATGGAAGGTCAATTTTTAGAGCTTTTAGGAATCGCCACACTGCTTTCCAAGGGAACACTTCTACACTGTTGGTGGGAGTATTTTTAAATTTTGAAGTCAGTAATTTTAAAAGAGGGTCTTGAAATTGCAAGATTCAACTCAGAAAAAAGGGGACAGTTTTCTGGGTAAAGGAATATTACAGGAGTAAATGATAAAGTAAAAATAATGGCTCAATAAACAAGATATCTGCTGGAGAAATAAAAACATTAACTCAGTTTTAGCAGATGCACTTTTTAAAAGTATCATAGGAAGTGAAATCTGACAGGCACAGTGGCAAAAATATCAAGAATTAGGATGCTCAATGTTAAGGATCATAAATGTGAATGGCTGTGTGGTTTGATATCATGTGTCAACTTGAGTGGACCACAGGGTACCCTGAGGGTTGGTCAAGCACTGTTTTGGGTGTTTCTGTGAATATGTTTTTGAGTTAGATAAACATTTAAATCTGTAGACGGAGTAAGGCAGTGGGTGGGTTCTCATGTGGGTGGGTCCCATCCAATCAGCTGAGGGCCTGAGTAGAACAAACTGACCCTCCTATGAGTAAGAAATAATTATTCCTGCCTTACTGCTTTTTACATGGGACATTAGCTTTTCCTGCCTTCAGACTTAAACTGAAACATCGCTCTTCCTGGATTTCAATCCTGTTGATCTCAACTGGAATATCTCAGTTCCCCTGGTCCTCAGACCTTTGGATGAAACTAGTTCAGACTGAATCTAACACATGAACTAACTCCTGGATCATTCAGCTTGCTGACTTCCCATGCATGACTTGGGACTTGCTGACCTCTATATTTGCATAGGCCAAGTCCCCATATGAGCATGTGTATGTGTGTGTGTGTATGTGTGTTTTCACCCATGACTCCTGGCTCATAACTTTTACAGTCCTTGTTACAGTATTTTATTATAATGCTGGGGCACTGCGGGGCTCAGAAACAGGCCTCAAAGAAAAATCTTTGTCTTCGACCTTCCCTGGGCTCCTGCCCAAGGCAGGACCCTAATCCTCGCCACCTTTCTGATTGTGCTGAGTAGACCCTTATTTTAGAAGGGAACCTACCCATACCCAGGAGGAAAGAATGCTGTACAGAAAGGCCAGGAAGAATCTGAACAAACTTGTCTTCTTGGGCTTCCCACTGGGTTTATAAGTCTTGCATCATCCCCTTTCTTTCAATTCATTCTTCTACCTGGTTGTCATAATGCCTACATGAAAAACCTTGATGAAAACCAAATGGAACTTTTATGTCACATAAATTGGTCAATTTTACTCAATAACACCATAGTACTTGAAGATCAGTGGAAAATAAAGCAGAAACAAGACTCAAGGTCAAATTGCTCCCTTTTGAGGAATCTCGAGGTGGATTCCTACTTTTTCTTGGAAGTGGTAGAGTGATACAAAGAGAACCAATGTTGAAGCCTGCAGTTTCTGAGACCAAATCAAATGTCTTGTGGTCTTACACATTCTGCTTAATTTTCCTGGTATTCATTTTAAAAATAGGTGAATGATACTCACTTCATTGAGTGCCTTTGAGATCTTTATCTATAAATACAGTAGTATCTGAGTGTCTGTATTACTTAATAAAAAGAAAAGGTATTGCTGTGGTCTGAATGCGTGTGTTCCCAAAAATGGTAGGTTGAAATCCTAATGCCCAAGGTAATGTGATTAAGATGTATGGCCTTTAGGATGTAATTAGGTCATGGGGCAGAGCCTTTATGAATAGAACTAGTGTCTTTACCATTATAAGGCACTAAATAGACTAGAGTTCTCTCCTCCCACTATGTGAAGGTACAGTGAGAAGAAGTTTTCTATGAACCAGGAAATGAGCCCTTACCAGACACCAAATCTGCTGGAACATTGATCTGGGACTTTCTAGCTTCCAGGAATGCAAGAAATAAATATCTGCTGCTTAGTAGAAGTCACCCACTTATGGTATTTTGCTATAGTAGCTTGATAAACTAAGACAAATATTAAGCACTTGATTAAGTTATACCACAACTAGTATTAGATTGCCTAGGCCAATGGAAGTTTTTGATGTGGAAAGTGACCTGATCAGATCAATTGTTTAATGCAGAGTTGATTTGGTGTAAAGGTACTGGGAAAATAATCAGTTAAAAAATTTAGCATTGATCAGATAATGGCCTTCTAGGTCATGATTATGCCTAAAATCATGGCAAGAAGGGAACTGAAATCATGGACAAGATGAAGGTCTATGTGCAGGTAAAAACAAATGAGGAATTGATTTTGTTAAGCAGAGGTTTATCAGAACCATGCAAACTTTATAAGCATGGACTAGGTCGAGGAGAGAGAAACTGGGAAGAACAGAGGGTTAAGTGTTATTGTAGTATAGTACTCCATGTACTCAGTCTCCTCCACTTTGGTGCCAGAAAATCAGGACTGGATCAGTGAAAGAAGGTCAGGAGTGGGGGAGTGTAGTGTCATCATAGCCACTGAACAGACATATTCAGGGAGGAGGTCAGAGTCAAAAGACTTAAACAGGAAAAAGGAAGACGCTGTGCAAAGTTAGAAAGGAAAATCATGCTTATTATATTGGGTGCTTTCAGAAATGTTTGAGAATTTTCTCTTTACAACCAATCTAAGAAGTAAAAATGTTGAGTTTCATACAATTTTAATAGGTTGACAAAGGTCATACAACTAGTAAAAGACAGAACTGAAATTTAATCCTAGATGTTAGAAAAAGAAAGAATTATGAGACCTTTTGCAGTAGTAATAAGGAGGTTACTGGTCACCATCAAAAAATATTTCAGAGGGATTGTGGAGCCATAAGGGAGATTGAAAGAGATTAAAAAGTAAGGAGATAATGGGAAATATGGAAAATAGTCTTTCTTTTTTTTTTTTTTTTGAGTTGGAGTCTCACTCTATCACCCAGACTGGAGTGCAGTGGCCACTCCCGGCCACCGCAGCCTCGACCTGCTGGGCTCCGGTGATCCTTCGCCTCAGCCTTCCAAGTAGCCGGAATTACAGGCATGCGCTACCACGCCCAGCTGACTTTTTTGATTTATTGTAGAGATGAGGTCTCAATGCCCAGGCGAGTCTCGAACCCACGGGCTCAGGCAATCCACTCACCTCAGCCTCCCAAAGGCGCAGGATTACAGGCTGAGCCATAGAGCCTGACGTCTTTCATGTTTTAAGGAGAAGACAAAGAGAACCAACTCAAGGGATTAACAATGTCAAAGGGGAGCTCCCAGGGACAGAAGAAAAAGAATTGCTAGTGGGCAAGTTGCAGGGAAGAAAGTTTCAAGAGCTATAAAGCATTATAATTCTCTGCAATGAGTTGCTCTAGCTGAGAATTGAACTATTTACATTTAAATATTTTTAATTATTTAAATGAGGGGGAAGTTCATTATTTTAATAACTAACATTGCTTATTACTATTTATGGTCTTTTATTTACTTTGAGATTTAAAGGTTTTTTATAACCAAGAGATTCTTTATTTTGGGGAAAATTTCTTGAAAGTTTAGGCTAAGTTTCCACTGTGGAATGGTGATGCTTAGGACAAGTCAAAGTCATTTTGTCTATAAACAAATGAGATCCCTAATGTTTTCAAAGACTAATTTTGTTGTGACTAGAGTCACATTCTTGAACTTTTATGTGTCTGCTTGGTAAGTGTTTGTATGTATGTAAGAGTGTACAATATGTAAGTGTGTGCATGCATCGGGCTATGACTTTGCTTTTGTTAAAAAATAACTGAAAAAGTCAAGAGCAAAGTAAATGAAAACAGAAAAAAATAAAGATATATATTTATTTCATACTATTAAGGAACCATAAAAGCATCTGACCTAGTTATGGGCAGGTCTAGAAATAAATTTTGAATAACACCAGTTAACATATATGGAACACTAGCCACATTCTAAGTTCTTTTTATTTGTTTTCTCTCTCTTTCTCTCCCTCTCTCTCTCTCTCTCTCTCTCTCTGTGTGTGTGTGTGTGTTTATCTGTGTGTGTGTCTGTCACTGGCATTAAGTCATGTGGTCCTCTTAACAGTCCTCAGATATAGATGTTACTGTGATATGAATTGTACAGACATGGAAATCTGTAATGTGCCCAAGGTCACAGAACTGGCCATTGGAAGAACCAGGCTTGATACTTGCTCTATGATTCTAGGGCTCACTTTCTTTTTCTTTTCTTTTTCTTTCTTTTTTTTTTTTGGAGTCTCACTCTGTCACCCAGACTGGAGTG
>NW_007129663.1:15823-19890 GCF_000164805.1 Carlito syrichta
ACTGCACTCCAGTCTGGGTGACAGAGTGAGACTCCAACTCCAAAAAAAAAAAAAAAATTCATAGTCTGATTGTTATTGTGAGAAGCTGTAGAATACAAAAATCTTTTATAAATAAATGAGAGATTTTCCAGATTATGAGTGGTTATTCTGGAAGGTCCAGAAGGAAGAGACTCTTGGTGTGAAAAAAATAGATTTGAGGGTCTAGATTCTGCCAAAATCCCCCAGGACGGGTGTGTGTACCACATCAGATCGGCAGCAGGATGGACTAATTTTCCCAGATGTTATATTTACATACTTTATTACTGTAACTTTTTTTTTCTGAATCAGTCTTACATAAAATACATAAGACAGTAATAGCAAAGAAAACTAAGTATTAAGTGGCAACTGGCAAATTTTTTTGAAGGAAGTGCCTTACAATTTGAAAAGCTCAATCCACGAATAAGGGAGAGAGTGTTTGGGAAGAGTCATGCTTGAGGGAGAATGTTCCCATGTCTTGCATTCAGACTGAGAAAGTTGGAGAAGAAAATAGCTTCATTTTTAAACACATAGATCTGAGACTAGAAGGATCTGTTGCCTTGTTCTCATCAATAATTTTGAGAGACTCCCTCCTTACCTCAAAGGCATGAAGACAGGCTCAGGGGATGCCATGGATAATGAAGAACTTCCTTGGACTGTAGTGGCAGGATGGTGATTCTCTCTCATGTTCTCAGCTGGGTTTGAAGGCTAAATAACTGAGAGTGACTCTAGGCCAGGTTTCTCATCATCTTTCTGAAGAATATGGCACAGGTTTTCATCTCCTCCTTCCAAAATGATTCCTTCACTTGCTTTCTGGGACGTCTGTCTCTCATCTTGCCTCTCCCTTTACCTGTTGCCCTTTGCATTTCTTTTGCTGATTTCTCTTTGTTTCTAACATTTCAAAATGTTGTGGCCCAGAACTGAGGGTCCCATCCAGTCCTATAGTTTTATTAATCATCTATGTGCTAACAACTCCCAAATTTGTATCTCTGCCTTGGATCCCTTCTCTGACCTCCCAACATGGACATTTACCTGCCTCCAGAACATCTTTGCTTGCATAGTTAACAGTCCACACAATCCTATTGTGCTTGGAGCTAATGCATGATCCCTTCCCCACTCCACCCCAAGTTTGCTTTGCTCAAATTCTTTCCCTACCTGTAAAATAAAATTCAATTTCTCCACTGCTGCAGCCCATAGGCCTTACAGCCATTATTCTTTCATTTACTTACCCAGCAAAAAATTATTGAGCACCTATTATGTGCCACACAGTGTTCTATGCAACTGAATAATGTGGAAAAAACAAGGATTCCTATCCTCTTAGTTATTGCAATCTAGAGGGATGGTACAGATCACACAAGACACATACCAATAAGCAGTGAATTGAGTATCTCAAAAGGTGACATGTTCTGAACAAATAAAAGTGGAACAGGGTGAGGCAGTTTGGGTGAGGAAAGCAAGCTGAAATATTAAGTGGAAATCTTAACTTACTAAAGGAGATTCCCTGAGGAGGTGAGAGTGTTGAAACCCTAGAAGGTGATAAAGCTCACTTAAGTCACCATAGCTCAGACAAGAGTGCTCTGAGAAAAAGAACAGAGAAAGAATCCAAAGCAAGAATATGCTTGGCATTTTGCAGAAAGAGCAAGGAAACGAATGTGTTTGTAATGGAGTTAGCAAGAAAAGAAAATCAAAAAGGCAAAAGAACAGAACCTGAACGGCCTTTTAGGTTTCTGACTATACTCTATATAGTCTGTTATTATAAGTAAAATCAGAAGTAATATGAAGTTTGATTAAGTGTTTAACTATATATATATACATGTACACACACACACACACACACACACACACACACACACACACACACACACACACGTATATAAGTATATCATGTTTTAAACTTCTCCTGCATGCAACTTACTTATGTAGTGAATCCTCACTTGTACCCCACAACTCTAAAATAAATAAAAAGACAAACACACAAATAAATAAGAATTTTAAAAACATTTAAAAAATCACTCTGGCTATTCTGCCAAAAATAAAGATGGAAGGGGATGGTAGGCAAAAGTAGAAATGGAGATCTACCAAAAATCTTTTGCATTAAACCTTGCTATCAATGGTAATGCTTCTGACCAGGGTGACAGCAGGATAAAGGAGGTGAAGTGGCTAGATTTGGAGTCTATTTCTTTCACACCTCACAACAAATCCATCAACTGATCTGTAAATTCTATTTAAAATTACACCCAGATTCAGACTTTTGTTTTATTACCTTTACTACTGCCAACTTGATCCAAGCCACTGGTAGCCTGTATCTAAAAGAAATATAATAGTATCTTACCTGGTTTCATTTATTTCCACTCCCACCCATACTCTCACTCCAATCAGCATGCAACAATTGAAGTGATTGGGAGGGAAGGAGGGAGGACATGAAGGGAGTAAAAGATTATTCAAAGGCAGATCATTTTAGTAAAGGAATTTAACTTAGCCTTCTACTAACCTTAAGGAATGCAAGATACAATGACAGCCCCTCTCAAAAAGCCTGATTTTTGGAGTAGGGGTTACTTGTAGTACAAGCTTCATTCCCTGTCCCACAAAAAATCACCTGAATCCAGGGCTTTTGAAATTACACTACCAAGAAAAGAAATCTTAGGTGCTTTCTCAGTTTCAAAAAAAAAAAAAAACTAGGGAGTTCCAGGGCTGCGGGACAAACCATAAGCTCTCATCTAAGTATTTGGATCTATTTCTCATTCTCCAGTGGATCATTTTCATCACATTCTCCAGTGAGTCAGTTTCATCACGTTCTTCAGTGGGTCACTTTCGTTAGCTTTATAAACCCAACTTGGTTCAGTAAAACTTCACATACTTGTTAATTCTTCACCTATGATTTCCCACACAGGTTTGTTTGTCTCAGAGAAATCTCCCAAAGAAGCCTAATAATCTCTCATAACAACCATGAGTCATAAAAAACAAAAAAGTCAGAGAATTTTTATTTTTGTCCTTGAATGGGTCTAAGATAGGAATGATAGGATGCAGAAGGCATTAAGTCATCCAAAGGGCTTGCCATAGACATTCTTCCTTAACAAGAATTACACACCCTGCCCTCTCATTTCCTGAGTAAATCAAGCAAAGCACTAGTCATTTGCCTGACTTCTTTGCATGGAAGTTGCAGTTGTTTCCTCCTTGACTCTCAGTAGAGTTACTCTGTAACTGTTGTGAGATAGGGGACAGAACCTTCTGAACCTCAGGGTTAATCTGAATAACAGTTGTTACAGTGGCTGGACCTGAAGTTGACTACAGATTGACAAGAAAGTTTTCCTGCCCAAAAGTGGATTAACAACAACCAGGAACTGCTCAGCCTTTGAACTTACTTCTGAGTCCTCAGCTTGCAGAATTCCTCCAAATTTTTCCTCATTAATCCACAGTAAACCATAAGATCATTAATTGTCTGATATCACTTCCTCATGGAGTTGCTTAAATACTATTTATCTGTCATGAGGCCCTCATTCTTCCTATCCAGAAAGTCACATCTCTTCCAGCATACCATCATCATCACCCAAACTCTCAAGGACTTCCAAGGGTCTGAGACTTTAGTATGTATGATAGCTAACAAGTTAGATAGACATAGTTTCATGGAGATTGGCAAAAGACATGAGACTCCTGCCTCAGAGACAAAGGTCAGTTTATTCTGTACAGTCATTGCTGATACTAGAATATCTAGAGTATCAATGTTTGCACCACATTCCTAGACTTCAATTCCTAAAGGCAATGCCAAGAAGGCACATGCTATGGGCAGCATTATAGAAGAGAATTTCCAAACTTAGGAACCCAATCTTTTATAATGGACAGTAAGCATGTCTGCCTTTGCCCCACAAGGAGATGTTTTATTCATATCAGACAGTAAATAAACATACCTTTTTTAGAAACTGACATTATCTCCATCTTCCAAGACTGTTCACTATATAACCATCATTGAAAACATAGCCTGGAACAAAGGCAGCCAGGGCCTCTGCCTGCTCATACAATGTACAGAAATGTGAATGTGAAAGACTCATGAATTG
>NW_007129664.1:0-714 GCF_000164805.1 Carlito syrichta
GAAAGCATTTAGCAGTAATGGGAAACTGTCAGGGGAGGGGGGTGGGATTGGCAGTTGAGGGAAACTACTAGGGGAGTAAGGGGCATACTTCATCAACAAGGGTACCTGCATAATCAATGTTTGTATGCCTAACTCTGAATTGTACCCCACATTTTATAACTTAAAAAGAGGCTAAAAAAAGAAAAAAGAAAAGGATTACACTTAACCTAAAATGTGAAAGGAGTGAGAGCGGCCACTTGGATCTGGTGACTGATCTTTAGCTGATGGCAAATCTCTCAGCTGACATAATCTAGCAACTTGGGGAAAGGAATCTGAGCAGTGCACCAACAAGAGCCACTGTCCTGTGGAAATCTCTCTAGGGAAACATAGCAGATTCTTTGGGATGTGGAAAATTAGAGGTCCACAGTAAAGATAAGAAAGGATGGGGTTCTGGGCAGAGGGGAAATGGGAGATTGTAAGGGCCACAAACACAGTTTGTGAAAAAAAATGAGTGCATTAAGGGAAGGGAGGAGCCCCAGACCCACTTCAGAAAGAGGTGTCTTTAGGTAGTACCCCAGTGGAAATACTCATAGCCTAGGAATCCAAGGCCTGAGGCTTCAATTCAATTCCAGCTATAGGTGGTGAACTTTTGGATGTGTGTGTGTGTGTGTGTGTGTGTGTGTGTGTGTGTGTGTGTGTGTGTGTGTTTGTGTTCATGTATTTGCCCAGGGAATG
>NW_007129665.1:0-1140 GCF_000164805.1 Carlito syrichta
GGCACACCTCCCCAAGGCCAATGTCGGTGTGCATTTGGTGTTTTAGAGCCCAAAACACATTGAATCTCCAATCCAAAATTAATTAAGTTCCGGAGGCATCAGAATTAAATTCTAACCTAAACACCTAACATTTCACCTCATCAATGTCAGCCTTCCAAGAACAAGCCTATCTGATATCTTTCTCTAAAAGGATTTAATCCTGTAGTGGAGGCTAATGATGCCCAGCTCACTTGCCCTCCCTTTGGGCTCATACCCCCAACATGCCTTCTTTAGAGATTTACCCTCACTGAATTAGATCCACCTGTTTCAGGTTGTTTCCCTCCACCAACTCCTGAGAATGGGCAACAGCTAGGGTCTGAATGGTCCGGGGATCTGCAAGCTCTAAAGTGAGAAAACCTCTGTGCTTGTGGATTCTTCTAAGTTCTGTATCCTCCATCTTCTTCCAAACATTGCATGCTACACATCCTCCATTTTCTTGTTTCTTCAGGGCTTTAAACATGCCAAGTTCCTTTAGGATCTGGATTCCAATCTTGCACCCCAGTTTTTTCATGCTTTGGGGTTCCAGATCCTCCAAGATTTCTGACCTGAGATCTGTCTTGCCTGTCATGCTGACTCCATTTCAGGGGCCCTACACTCTGTAGGGTCTTCAGGATACTTGGGAACCACCCTGTGGTCTCCATACTTCAGGTCTCTGCACTCTGTAAGGTCTTTCAAGCCTTTGAGGTCCCCACTCCAGTTTTCTATCTACTTCTGGATTTCAAGCACTCCATAAATTCTGGGCTGTGGGGCCCAACTCCCAATCATGTTATTCTATACTATCGAGCTCTATACTCTCCAAGGTCATCCGCTTCTTGATCTCCTCCTCCTTTATATGCCTAGGCTCCCATTCAGCATCTCCTGGGGTCTCCTTAATTTTCACTGACAACCAAATCTCCTTGGAGTCTTACTGACCAGCAAGTTTGGGTTGTGGATATCCCAGAGGATGGAGGTGCTTCATACAACTGCTTCACCCAGACCCCTGTTTTGGAGCAAGCTGCCCAAAGCTATCCCTGTTGGGAGCTGGACTCTGGTAAACACTGGCCCCTCTATCTGAAGTCACAATGTTTGGTCTCTGGTTAGCACTCCAAGCCTGCCCTGCAT
>NW_007129666.1:0-946 GCF_000164805.1 Carlito syrichta
CTATATATTTGTCCTTCTACAAAAATATCCCTTCTTGAGGATAACCAGCACCCAAGGACTCACTGTTACCAATATCTAAGGGTGACCACAGGGAGACTAGCTCTCTCCTGCCAGTGTGTTCCAAAACCTCCCTGGGATCAGGCTGAACCAGAGACCTGATCCTTGCTAGTTTTCTTGATCTGCCCTTTCTGGGTTCCCTGGAGCAGTCCCTCAGTCCACCATTGGAACCCATGTCTCATGCTCTGCTTCTAGGGAACATGACCCAACAGGTTGTATTGGCCATGCTTCTAGGAAGCCAACCCTAAGGATAGGTTGTGGGTTTGGTTGGTAGTGAGTGCATCATCTTTACTGGTAGATGGAAGGATGCCAGGTCCCTGGGCACTTGTCAGGTATGAGAGGGCTGGTAATCAGCTGCAATGGCTGGGCTAAGCTATGGGAGATGCATAGAAGGTACATCGTCTCTGGGTTTGAATGCTGTGGGGAAGATGGTGGCAGTAGGAGTGCTGGATCAGTTGACTGCTAACAAGTGCCATGGTTGCATTGCGACAAAAGGACAGTCTCAGACATATCATTAGTAATGGAACGTGTGAGAGTTAGAGGAGATCCTCATCTCCTGCAACTAAAGGACAAGAATATAGGTGGACTTTGCAAAAGACTGAATTAGGAAGAGGTGAAATTGGCTTGGATTGGCAGTTGAGGGAAACTTCCAAGGGAGGGAGGGGCACACCTCATCAACAAGGGTAACTGCATAATAAAGATTTGTATACCTAACCCTGAATTGTACACCACATCTTTAAAATTAAAATTAAAAAAGAATATTGAAGAGAAACCTAAAAGAAAGAAAGAAAGAGATGAACATGATAAACCCAGAGAGTGTACTCCCTACTCAACATGAGTAGGCAATGGAAGCTGTCCTTTGGGAAACTGCCCTGATCCATCCTTTGGG
>NW_007129667.1:0-935 GCF_000164805.1 Carlito syrichta
AGGATTAGACATGAGGCCCTAGTTGTCATAATACCCACAGCCTGGAAACACCACCATGGCCACCTGTTAGAATAATGGCTTAAGGTGAAGGGGTCAGCAAATTGATGGAATCATCCCTGACATATCTGTCACACTGAGTCCACTGATTTCATGGACGTTCCTCCCTATGGTTATGCTCCCTCTTTCTTAGGTACAATCAGGATGCATATCCTAAGACATAGGGAGAATTACTATGATTCCTTGGTCTATGAAGTAACAACTGTTAGTCCAGGAAAATCAATAGAAATCTACAACTATCAACACTTGCCCAAGACAATATAATAAATCAAAACCAATGTCACATTCCAAAGCAAGTAATTTTTTGTATGTATAAGATAAAAATAAGCACCATCCTTAAAAAATTAAGATACAGGGAGGATGGTCCTCTCAAAATTTTATTTAATTCACCCATCACAAATCTGAATGGATAAAGGCATATGATACTGGATTACTGAAAACGTCATCCACTGTGGTCCCACTGTTGCTGCTGTGACCGATGTTTTCTCCTAACAAAGGCAGTTAATAACACAAGCAATGTTGGGCTCGATGGGTCAGCCTATAATCCCAGCACTTTGGGTGGCCAAGGTGAGTAGAATGCCTGAGCCCGCAGGTTCAAGACCAACCTGGGCAACTTGGCCAGACCTCATCTCTATAATAAATTTTTTAAAAAAATTAGCTGGGCATGGTAGTGTATGCCTGAAATTATGACTACTTGGAAGGCTAAGGTGGAAGGATCTCTGGAGTCCAGCAGGTCAAAGCTGGGGTGGATGTGAGTGTGCCACTGCACTCCAGTCTGGGCAATTGGAGTGAGACTTCCACTCAATAAATAAGCAAATAAATAAATAAATAACAAAGGCTTAGGTGCATAGCATTAGCTATTGGTCTGGAAAATACAT
>NW_007129668.1:0-856 GCF_000164805.1 Carlito syrichta
TAGGTACAATCAGGATGCAAATCCTAAGACATAGGGAGAATTACTATGATTCCTTGGTCTATGAAGTAACAACTGTTAGTCTAGGAAAATCAATAGAAATCTACAACTATCAATACTTGCCCCAGACAATATAATAAATCAAAACCAATGTCACATCCCAAAGCAAGTAATTTTTTGTATGTATAAGATAAAAATAAGCACCATCCTTAAAAAATTAAGATACAAGGAGGATGATCCTCTCAAAATTTTATTTAATTCACCAGTCACAAATCTGAATGGATAAAGGCATATGATACTGGATTACTGAAAACGTCATCCACTGTGGCCCCACTGTTGCTGCTGTGACCGATGTTTTCTCCTAACAAAGGCAGTTAATAACACAAGCAATGTTGGGCTCGGTGGCTCAGCCTATAATCCTAGCACTTTGGGTGGCCAAGGTGAGTAGAATGCCTGAGCCCGCAGGTTCGAGGCCAACCTGGGCAACTTGGCCAGACCTCATCTCTATAATAAATTTAAAAAAATATTAGCTGGGCATGGTAGTGCATACCTGAAATTATGACTACTTGGAAGGCTAAGGTGGAAGGATCTCTGGAGTCCAGCAGGTCAAAGCTGGGGTGGATGTGAGTGTGCCACTGCACTCCAGTCTGGGCAATTGGAGTGAGACTTCCACTCAATAAATAAGCAAATAAATAAATAAATAACAAAGGCTTAGGTGCATAGCATTAGCTATTGGTCTGGAAAATACATTTCCTTCAAAATTCTTCATGAAAATGAAGGAGTAACAATATGCATTTACATGGAAACAGAAGCAATATTAATTCAGAATCAGTCTCTCTCTCTCAGTCTCTCTCTGCCT
>NW_007129669.1:0-665 GCF_000164805.1 Carlito syrichta
CAGCAGGTCAAAGCTGGGGTGGATGTGAGTGTGCCACTGCACTCCAGTCTGGGCAATTGGAGTGAGACTTCCACTCAATAAATAAGCAAATAAATAAATAAATAACAAAGGCTTAGGTGCATAGCATTAGCTATTGGTCTGGAAAATACATTTCCTTCAAAATTCTTCATGAAAATGAAGGAGTAACAATAAGCATTTACATGGTAACAGAAGCAATATTAATTCAGAATCAATCTCTCTCTCTCTGTCTCTCTCTGCCTATATCTCCTCCCTCCTCCACTACCTCGTTACCTGAATACATCTCTAAGGGATCTGGACTTTCTTACTGTTATTCAGATATTACAATGCTCCATTCTGTTCATGAGATTTGGTCATCTGGCCTGATAAGCATGAAATGACAAGGTTTCTGAATACCTCAGAAGGATGCTGGCCATACCTTTCTGAAAAAAGACATATCCTCCACATTTTACCTCTTTCAATCCCATAGTAGAAGACTGAAAAGTGCTTGTGGAGTGTCTGGCAGGACCTACCAAGAAAGCACAAGTGTAGATCCCTGGAGTTCTGGAGCAAGGCTACACCTACTCAACAATAGAAAAAGACCTTGTGATGAGGCTCAAGCCACAGGAGAAATGGAGAGTGTGGACATGGGACAAAAATTGAACAGG
>NW_007129670.1:0-9312 GCF_000164805.1 Carlito syrichta
GTTTTGGTTTGAGCGTGGTTTTCTATCACCGGAGCTGGAGTGCAGTGGTGTGATCTTAGCTCACTTAGCTCACTCCAACTCCTACACTCAAAAACTCTCTTGCCTAAGCCTCCTGAGAACCGAGAAAATCAGGAATGCCACACTGTGTCCAATTTTTTTTTTATTTTAAAACTTTCTTTAAACAAATTTTATTCTTTTAAAAATTATGTTTTCCAGAAATCCACATTTCTAAAGAACATAGCCATGGAAATTTCTGCATTTATATAAATGATGGTCTTATGTATAAAATTTTGTTATTTTATTAATGAAATGTGCAAATAAAAAGCAATGAAAGCCAGACTCGGTGGCTCAGCCTGTAATCCTGTGCCTTTGGGAGGCTGAGGTGTGTGGATTGCCTGAGCCCGCGGGTCCAAGACCCGCCTGGGCAGTGAGGCCTCATCTCTACAATAAATCAAAAAATCAGCCGGGCATGGTAGCGCGTGCCTGTAATTCTGGCTACTTGGTAGGCTGAGGCAGAAGGATCGCTGGAGCCCAGCAGGTCGAGGTTGTGGTGACCGGGAGTGGCCACTGCACTACAGTCTGGGCGACAGAGTGAGACTCCAACTCAAAAAATAAATAAATAAAAAAAAATAAAAGCAATGATGATCTTAAGTCTGATGACTGCAAATGTATCCTTGAGATACTGGCAATAAACAGCTTCCATCATATACAACCAGCTCTACATGAAATGTATCAAATAACACATATTGTGTCAAAAAAGGATGTGTTGCCAGCATAAGAGACTGTGTTTTAATATCTGCTTCTGAATTCCAGCCTGTATCTATATAGGCTCTAGGAGGGCAATCTGAAAAAGAGGCATTCTGGTTTACTCAAAAAAATGATGATGCAATATTCCAAATGAATTGCATAAATATGGACAATAATTATTTGTCAGTGTAAAAACTGACTTAAAAATAACTTCAGAAAATTAAAACTACATTGAAATACCACCTAACTCCAGTCAGAATGGCCATCAACAATAACTCAAAAAATAACAGATGCTGGACTGGATGTGGCAAAAAGGGAATACTTCTACACTGTTGGTGGGAGTGTAAACTTGTACAGCCTCTCTGGAAAACAGTGTGGCAATTCCTAAAAGTTCTAAAAATAGACCTTCCATATGACCCTGCAGTCCCCCTACTGGAAATATACCTGGAAGAACTCACTCTATAAAAAAGGTACCTTCACATGTATGTTTATCGCAGCATTGTTCACAATGGCAAGAACATGAAACCAATTGTGCTGCTCATCAATAGAGGACTGGATAAAAAAATGTGATACACATACACAATGGAATATTACACAAGCATAAAGAGGAACAAAATCATGAACTTTGTAGCAAACTGGATGGGCTTAGAGTCTATAATACTGAGGGATCTTTCACAGAAGCAAAGAACTGAGTATCACATATTCTCACTCATAAGTGGAGCTTGGGCAACTATTGTAATACTATAAGAAAAGGACTGACAGTAGCGGGAAACTGTTGGGGGGAGGGGGTTGGGAGGGTGGGGAAGGGGGGACACACCTCATCAAAAAACCTGCACAATGAATATTTGTATACCTAACACTGAATTGTACCCCAAAATTTTAAAATAAAAGATTTAAAAGTTAAAAAAAACTGCAGAGAAGATGACTGAATTATGAATTATACGTTGTGTATCATATGATAACCATCTTGGATTGAACAAATATTGCAATTATATTGTTTTCAGAACTAATCATGGCCCTATGATATCCATATTCACCGCTGAGCAATTTCCAGATTGACGCCTGTCATCTCATTGGCTTGACCTACTGGAAAAAGAAAAGTGTCTTGAAAAGGGAGAAAAAAAGTCTTACTTAACTGGAGTGTGGTCTCAAGGCTGTTTCTGGTGTGGCTTCCTGTTCATGTTGTGGTGAGGCTCTGGGCTGCATGAGAAAGAGGGGAGGGCTTGCAATCTGGAAAGAAACCCTCACATGGGAGATCTCCATGTGGCCTGAGGTGCTGAGGGATAGGAGGCAGCAGGGGTGCAGAAAAAGGAAAAGATTCAAAAGGTAGAACTCTGGAGCAAGTCCTGGGGGTGTGTGAGACCTCTCGTCTCAGTGGGGGGGAGCTGCAGAAGGAGTAAGTGCAAACCGTGGGTATCAGTTTCTGAGTTGGAGAGGAATAAAACCAGGAACAGAGTAGAGATGGTTTCATTTAGAATTGAGGGTGGGGAAGAACTAAGTACCAGAATGGGTCCACTGGGGAGGGAACTTTCAAGGGGCCAATTCTGGTGAGGACAGAGAAAAGGATAAATTCTACAGCCTCAGAGAAAGCCCTGGCATGCAAAGCAGCCTTGGAGGGGCCCTGCACACTCCCAGATCTTCCGGACCCTCCAACACCCTCCACCACACCCACGTCCTCCATTCTTCCAGGCTTGAAGAATTTGGGCCCTCATTCCCCACCCACTTTTTCTTGATTCTTTTGGGCTCCACGTTCTCCAAGTTGTCCCAAGCCCTCAATACCTTCTCCAACCCCTGTCAGGAGTTATCTGGGCTTCAGGCACTCCACAGAATTGCAGCAGCCTTTGGAGAAGGGGTTTGCTTTCTCTGCATGCCTTTCCTTCGTCTTTACTACATTTTTTGGCTTCCCACTCTCCCAGCTTTTGAAGGGCCTCAATACTCACCCCTTCTGCCCAGTGTTCCCCATTCCTGGTGCTGCACACTCTTCCCAATCTCCCAGGCCTTCTGGACCCTCAATCTCTCCCACTTCCAGAGCCAGGGCTTTTATTCAGCCTCTTCTGGTAACTCTGTCATTTTACTAAATATCACATATCCTTGGGTCTTGCTAATTAGCAAGCCTGGTTGGGAGTCATCTTAGAGAACAGAGCTGGATATTTGGCTCTTCCACAGCACCTGTCACCCAGGTACGAGGGGCTGCAACTGCCCACCCTGACCCATTTCAGGACAAGCTGCACAAATCTCTCCCTGGGAGCTAAACTCTAGTAAACACTGGCCATCCTTTGGAAACTGCTATGCTTTGTCTCTAGTCAGCACCCCAAGCTCGCCCTCCTTTGCATGACCACCCTCCTTTGCTGAAACTCCCTTCCTCTGACAGGCTTCAGGCCTTCAGCTCCACTTCTGTCTGGGGGTATCAGGATGCCCGCCTCTCCCTTCTCATTCTTACAGCTTCCCACCCCCTGGGGATTCTAACCTTCCTCTTATCTTTGTCGTTTGTTCCCTGACTAATATTGGCCACTTCATCTGGTACCCTAAATCTCAGGCCTCTGAGACCCAGGATATTTGTGTGTAGACATCCATCAGCCTTGCCCCCTAAACAGACATATACATAACACACACACACGCGCGCGCGCGCGCGCACGCACACACACACACATACACACACACGCACGCACACACACCTGAAAGCTGCCCTTACTCCTGTTGCTCTACAATCTGACTCCTAGGTTCTCAGCATAACTGCAAGGGCCTTCCCTGACAGAGTGTCTGATCCAGGCGTCACCATATTGGTAGCTTAGTGTTGGTCTATGTTTTGGAAGAATGGATATTTAGTGGTGGCTGCAGGGCTAGCTTGCAAAGAGGGAGCCCTTTCTGGAGTGCCCATACATGGCTTTCCTGTGTGCCATATTCATGACCCAGTTGTGCAAGAACTGGGTTGTTTGAGTAGCTGTTTTTCCTTGAAAGTATGTTTACTCCTTCCACCATTAGTAGACAATGGGAGCTTCCCATTGGGGGGTACTCTCTCACCTGGCCCTATGCTTTGATAGTTCTGATTTGCATTCTTTTGGTCTACTCAAATGTCTTCATAAATGTAGCACTTCTCTGAGTTCTGTGAGCCATGGTAGCAAAACAAACACCCTGAGGGTGTCATGGGAACCTTAGAATTTTTGCAATTTGGTCAGAACTGTGGGTAGCCTGAGAACCCCAAACTTAATGCTGGCATTGGATATGAGCTTAGTGTTGGGAAAGGATTTACCCACAACCAGTGGATTCTGGGCTAACTTAGGTCGTCTTTCCTAGTTAGCATCAGAATTGACTTGCACTTCAATATAACTGTGGGGTCAGGGATTCAAAAGTACAGAGGTGGGTGATTTGAAACTTGTCTTTTGGATAGGAGAAAATGTACCCACTGACTAGGGACCTCAGGAGGACCAGTGAGCCCCAGAGTGGTGACAGGGACACCAACATTACAGATATAAAATTTTAGATTTGTATTTTAAATCCACAAATATAAAACGGGTGGATGGGAAGTACAGATGTCCAGTTGGGCTACCTCGATAAAGGTGAGTGAGTAGAGACATTCTGGATTCCATTCCCTGAGTCCCAGACTCATGTGTTCCACCTCTGGGGACGCAAGATCGTATAATGGCTGTTACCTCTAAATGTTCAGCATCTTGAAGGCAGAAGTCCACCCTCATGGGTGTCATCTCCAAGATGGGCCCTCAGCTGCATCCTTCAGAGCTTTTCTGAGGTTGGGTCATCTTGCTTCTGGTGACAGAAGCACATGTGATCTCAATAGATCCCATGAAAATGTTTCCCCCTCTCCTTCATGTACTGTCAAATGTGTCCCTAAGTCCAAAGTGCTGTTGGTCATGATCTTACAATAGTAGATCAGTCACTCTGTGAGAGCAGGGAGATGGTGATGACTGGGGATGTCAGTCGGGATGGGCAAATCCACACCAGAAATCCATCTCAACCTCAGGCAGGATGAAGCATTGTCCCCTGCAGTTGGAAGACATCTGATAAAAGCAACTTGATTCCAAGTGGCTAGCTGGTTTCCTTGAAGGGGAGCACCATATTAGTGACTTAGTGTTGGTCTGTGGTTTTGGAAATATGAGCATTTAGTGGTGGCAGCAGTTCTAGCAGTTCTAGCTTGGCAAGAGGGAGCCTGTTCTGGAGCACCCATGCATGGCCACATTCATGAACCTGTTGTTTGCACATCGATTTTTCTTCGAAAGTGTCTATTTCTGAAGACCGTGTATGGATGGAACCATACTGCAGTCAAGGCCCATTGTGACTTTCATATCCATACTAAATTAACTAAGCTGTGAGAAAATCAGGCCTCCCAGGAAAGGATCTGGGTCATCTGTTCCTGCCTAGTCCTGGATGCACCACTTCCATTTTATGATGGATTGCTTCTGGGTTTTCCTGGCCTAATGATTTCATGGATTCGATAGACACTAGATTATGGTAAGAAATTCTGACTACCTGTTCAATTTTTGTCCCATGTCCACACTCTCCATTTCTCCTGTGGCCTGAGCCTCATCACAAGGTCTTTTTCTATTGTTGAGTAGGTGTAGCCTTGCTCCAGAACTCCAGGGATCTACACTTGTGCTTTCTTGGTAGGTCCTGCCAGACACTCCACAAGCACTTTTCAGTCTTCTACTATGGGATTGAAAGAGGTAAAATGTGGAGGATATGTCTTTTTTCAGGAAGGTATGGCCAGCATCCTTCTGAGGTATTCAGAAACCTTGTCATTTCATGCTTATCAGGCCAGATGACCAAATCTCATGAACAGAATGGAGCATTGTAATATCTGAATAACAGTAAGAAAGTCCAGATCCCTTAGAGATGTATTCAGGTAACGAGGTGGTGGAGGAGGGAGGAGATATAGGCAGAGAGAGACAGAGAGAGAGAGATTGATTCTGAATTAATATTGCTTCTGTTTCCATGTAAATGCTTATTGTTACTCCTTCATTTTCATGAAGAATTTTGAAGGAAATGTATTTTCCAGACCAATAGCTAATGCTATGCACCTAAGCCTTTGTTATTTATTTATTTATTTGCTTATTTATTGAGTGGAAGTCTCACTCCAATTGCCCAGACTGGAGTGCAGTGGCACACTCACATCCACCCCAGCTTTGACCTGCTGGACTCCAGAGATCCTTCCACCTTAGCCTTCCAAGTAGTCATAATTTCAGGCATGCACTACCATGCCCAGCTAATTTTTTAAAAAAATTTATTATAGAGATGAGGTCTGGCCAAGTTGCCCAGGTTGGTCTCGAACCTGCGGGCTCAGGCATTCTACTCACCTTGGCCACCCAAAGTGCTGGGATTATAGGCTGACCCATCGAGCCCAACATTGCTTGTGTTATTAACTGCCTTTGTTAGGAGAAAACATCGGTCACAGCAGCAACAGTGGGACCACAGTGGATGACGTTTTCAGTAATCCAGTATCATATGCCTTTATCCATTCAGATTTGTGATGGGTGAATTAAATAAAATTTTGAGAGGACCATCCTCCCTGTATCTTAATTTTTTAAGGATGGTGCTTATTTTTATCTTATACATACAAAAAATTACTTGCTTTGGAAATGTGACATTGTTTCTGATTTATTATATTTTCTTGGGCAAGTGTTGATAGTTGTAGATTTCTATTGATTTTCCTAGACTAACAGTTGTTACTTCATAAACCAAGGAATCATAGTAATTCTCCCTATGTCTTAGGATATGCATCCTGATTGTACCTAAGAAAGAGGGAGCATAACCATAGGGAGGAACGTCCATGAAATCAGTGGACTCAGTGTGACAAATATGTCAGGGATGATTCCATCAATTTGCTGACCCCTTCACCTTAAGCCATTATTCTAACAGGTGGCCATGGTGGTGTTTCCAGGCTGTGGGTATTATGACAACTAGGGCCTCATGTCTAATCCTCTTGAAAAATTGGGGCTTTCATCTTTGCTCAGTGTACAGTCCTCTAAAATAATGGCTGTAGGTTTCATGTAGAATAAACTGGAAAATCCCAGTAGGATGCACTAATTTTGTTGTCACTGAGACCCTCTTTATGGGGCCCCAACCTCTTTATCCAAACAAAACTGAGACAGTGTGAGAACTGTCTTGGATCTTGACGAGGCAAAACACATGACTTTGTATTTGGGGCAGCTCGCCTCATTCTTCTGGTCCTCTTGATTGTGTCTGTGAAAGCCTATTAAATGACACTCTGGTTGGATGTCCATATCTCCCGTCCCTAACAGAAACATGCCCTATGAGATAACTCCTAGATGCTGCAGGTCAGTCCTCCCTTGCTAGACTCTATACTGCTGCCTAGTCAGCATGTTCACCCTGTTCTTCATGGCATAGGTCAGTGTCTGCTGTTCCCAGAATCTGTCATCCATTTGGTACCATGAAGCCCAGCTCTGTTACAGTGTCCCTCCTTTTCAACTCTGACTAGGTAGAATGGTCCCCATTTGCATCTAGTTGATACTGGTTGTGCTTCCACCTGCTATATAACCAGCCCTCCTAGGGTCTAGTTGACTTATGTCTATTTTGTTTTCTTGACTAGGCAACCCATTTATGAATGTCCAGTTCTGAATTTTTTATTCTTTCCCCCTAACATGATACAGGAATGCAATTCAATTCTGATGCTATGCACCTGGATTTAGCCAACACACCACTGGTCTAGGGCAAATTAGATGTGAGACTAATCTCACATCTAATACTAGCCCCTATTTGGGGTTTTCTGGCCACCCACACTTTTGTCCCACTTGCTACAAATTCATGGGTTTCCATTACTCTCTCAGGGTAGAGCATGGCTCTCAGAACTCAGAAAATCACTCTACTTATAATGATAGTTTTATATGAGCAAAAGGATATAAATCAGAACAAACAAAAGACAGAAACCCAAAGGATGGATCAGGGCAGTTTCCCAAAGGACAGCTTCCATTGCCTACTCATGGTGGAGTAGGGAGTACACCTCTCTTGGTTTTATTCATGTTTCATCTCTTTCTTTCTTTTTTTTTTAGGTTTCTCTTCAATATTCTTTTTTAATTTTAATTTTAAAGATGTGGTGTACAATTCAGGGTTAGGTATACAAATCTTTATTATGCAGTTACCCTTGTTGATGAGGTGTGCCCCTCCCTCCCTTGGAAGTTTCCCTCAACTGCCAATCCAAGCCAATTTCACCTCTTCCTAATTCAGTCTTTTGCAAAGTCCACCTATATTTTTGTCCTTTAGTTGCAGGAGATGAGGATCTCCTCTAACTCTCACACGTTCCATTACTAATGATATGTCTGAGACTGTCTTTTTGTCTCAATGCAACCATGGCACTTGTTAGCAGTCAACTGATCCAGCACTCCTACTGCCACCATCTTCCCCACGGCATTCAAACCCAGAGACGATGTACCTTCTATGCATCTCCCATAGCTTAGCCCAGCCATTGCAGCTGATTACCAGCCCTCTCATACCTGACAAGTGTCCAGGGACCTGGCATCCTTCCATCTACAAGCAAAGATGATGCACTCACTACCAACCAAACCCACAACCTATCCTTAGGGTTGGCTTCCTAGAAGCATGGCCAATACAACCTGTTGGGTCATGTTCCCTAGAAGCAGAGCATGAGACATGGGTTCCAATGGTGGACTGAGGGACTGCTCCAGGGAACCCAGAAAGGGCAGATCAAGAAAACTAGCAAGGATCAGGTCACTAGAGACCTGGTTCAGCCTGATCCCAGGGAGGTTTTGGAACACACTGGCAGGAGAGAGCTAGTCTCCCTGTGGTCACCCTTAGATATTGGTAACAATGAGTCCTTGGGTGCTGGTTATCCTCAAGAAGGGATATTTTTTGTAGAAGGACAAATATATAGACTTTGCATCAACTTGGATGGATTTGGAGTTGACCATACTCAGTGATCTATCACAGAAACAAAGAACAGAGTACCATATATTCTCACTCACAAGCAGACCTTGAACAATTACAATACTATAAGAAAGCATTTAGCAGTAATGGGAAACTGTCAGGGGAGGGGTGTGGGATTGGCAGTTGAGGGAAACTACTAGGGGAGTAAGAGGCAGACTTCATCAACAAGGGTACCTGCATAATCAATGTTTGTATGCCTAACTCTGAAATGTACCCCACATTTTATAACTTAAAAGAGGCTAAAAAAAGAAAAAAGAAAAGGATTACACTTAACCTAAAATGTGAAAGGAGTGAGAGCAGCCACTTGGATCTGGTGACTGATCTTTAGCTGATGGCAAATCTCTCAGCTGATGGGGAAAGGAATCTGAGCAGTGCACCAACAAGAGCCACTGTCCTGTGGAAATCTCTCTAGGGAAACATAGCAGATTCTTTGGGATGTGGAAAATTAGAGGTCCACAGTAAAGATAAGAAAGGATGGGGTTCTGGGCAGAGGGGAAATGGGAGATTGTAAGGGCCAAAATGAGTGCATTAAGGGAAGGGAGGAGCCCCAGACCCACTTCAGAAAGAGGTGTCTTTAGGTAGTGCCCCAGTGGAAATACTCATAGCCTAGGAATCCAAGACCTGAGGCTTCAATTCAATTCCAGCTACAGGTGG
>NW_007129670.1:9332-10549 GCF_000164805.1 Carlito syrichta
AGTAAGAGGCAGACTTCATCAACAAGGGTACCTGCATAATCAATGTTTGTATGCCTAACTCTGAATTGTACCCCACATTTTATAACTTAAAAAGAGGCTAAAAAAAGAAAAAAGAAAAGGATTACACTTAACCTAAAATGTGAAAGGAGTGAGAGCAGCCACTTGGATCTGGTGACTGATCTTTAGCTGATGGCAAATCTCTCAGCTGATGGGGAAAGGAATCTGAGCAATGCACCAGCAAGAGCCACTGTCCTGTGGAAATCTCTCTAGGGAAACATAGCAGATTCTTTGGGATGTGGAAAATTAGAGGTCCACAGTAAAGGTAAGAAAGGATGGGGTTCTGGGCATAGGGTAAATGGGAGATTGTAAGGGCCCAAACGAGAGCATTAAGGGAAGGGAGGAGCCACAGACCCACTTCAGAAAGAGGTGTCTTTAGGTAGTGCCCCAGTGGAAATACTCATAACCTAGGAATCCAAGGCCTGAGGCTTCAATTCAATTCCAGCTACAGGTGGTGAACTCTTGGATGTGTGTTTGTGTGTGTGTGTGTGTTGTGTGTGTGTGTTTGTGTTTATGTATTTGCCCAGGGAATGAGGCTGATGGATGTCTAGACTCAAATCTGCTGGTGCTACGGAGCCCAAGAATTAGGGCAAGAGATACCAGATGAGGAGGCAAATTGTGGTTAGTAACAGAGACAAAGGTTAGTGGGAGGAGAAATCCCAAATGGGCAGGAAGTAAAGAATGAGGAGGATGAGGAGAGAGTCTGATGCCACCCAGGTTGAAGTGGAGCTGAAGGCAGAAAGCCTGTCAGACAGGAAGGGAGTTTGAGCAGAGGAGGGTTTCTCAACACCAGCCTAGGGGAAGGGCAAGAATGCAGGGCAGGCTTGGAGTGCTAACCAGAGACCAAACATTGTGACTTCAGATAGAGGGGCCAGTGTTTACCAGAGTCCAGCTCCCAACAGGCATAGCTTTGGGCAGCTTGCTCCAAAACAGGGGTCTGGGTGAAGCAGTTGTATGAAGCACCTCCATCCTCTGGGATAACCACAACCCAAACTTGCTGGTCAGTAAGACTCCAAGGAGATTTGGTTGTCAGTGAAAATTAAGGAGACCCCAGGAGATGCTGAATGGGAGCCTAGGCATATAAAGGAGGAGGAGATCAAGAAGTGGATGACCTTGGAGAGTATAGAGCTCGGTAGTATAGAATAACACGATTGAGTTGG
>NW_007129670.1:11191-12487 GCF_000164805.1 Carlito syrichta
TACCATGACTTATATGAGTTTCATAAACTAAACTTTAATTTTTACATGATCTAGTGATTGGACTTTAACCCAAAACTTAAATCTTTTTTCCTAGTACATTAATACATGGCTACGTGTAAAATTTCCTATTGTTATATTAGAAGCAAAAACAGCACTGTTGGGAAAATTTTGGTATACTTAAAATTGGCCTACATGAACAGGAACTAAAGTCATAATCTGAGAAAAGGAAACTTAAAGGCTTAAACAAAACTTAAAAGTTTTCTATGAATGCTTATTACTGTTTAAATCTTTTCGATGGAAATTGTATCATCTTAAATGTATGTTTTATCCAAACAAGTCTATTCTAAAAATCAAATAGTAGCTGTCACACTCTTGGATAATGGGCTGCACGGTTACCATGACAATGACCTCGGGCTGAAGCAAACGGAGTTCCGGCATGTAACAAAACTAGAAAAACGTCCTGCCTGGCTAGGGGCAGGGCAATAAAACTATTATGATAATTTAGTTTCTAATCTTAATCCTAGGAGAAACTGCCTTTGGGAACAAGAGCTGAATAACCAGTCTACAAGGAAATAGAAGTAAAAAAAATCTAGAAAGAAGTACAAATTAGAAGGGACAAGGTCATATAAAATAATTCTTACTGTGCAACTTTCCATCAGATGTATAGAGATTTACTTATAAATTTTACTGCCATGTATGCTCACTGGTCACTAATCACACGCCAATATTATAGGTATAACTGATATCCTATGTCAGAGGTGATCTTCCAGATGGGCCTTTACAGGCCTCAGCCATGTAGCTTTAGATGTTGGCTCCCAACATAGGGTCCCTGGAATGGAGTCAGCATGACAGGCAAGACAGATCTCAGGACAGAAATCTTGGAGGATCTGGAACCCCAAAGCATGAAAAAACTGGGGTGCAAGATTGGAATCCAGATCCTAAAGGAACTTGGCATGTTTAATGCCCTGAAGAAACGAGAAAATGGAGGATGTGTAGCATGCAATGTTTGGAAGAAGATGGAGGATACAGAGCTTAGAAGAATCCATCAACAGAGGAGAGGGAAGGGGGATGAAAGGAGAGCCCAGAAGTTTTGGGAGAGTTCAGGGCCCCTCCAAGTTCACCTTCAAATGCCAGGGCTTTTTCTGAGACTGCAGAGCTTCGCTTTTCCTCTGTCCCAAGCAGAGTTTGCCCCTTGAAGTCTCCCTTCCCATGGAACGTCTCTGGATTCGGTGAATTCACCAGCCCCAGTCTCAAGGAGGCCATTTTTACTCTGTTCTCTTTAGATCCCTCTCCTCC
>NW_007129671.1:0-861 GCF_000164805.1 Carlito syrichta
AAACCAAAACCAAACATTTAAAAATGAGGAAAAGGGCAAACCACCTGGGTCCCCACCTGCTGTGGGAGGTTTTCTGTTCTCTCAATAAATCCTGATTTCTTTCTCACATACACACAAAATGGGGTTGGGGAGGAACAATAGCAAGTGTAAACCTAATATAGAAATTAAAGCTTCCTACCAACTATATGGATCCCTTCAGGGCAAGGGAAACCTGAGAAACTAAACTCCAAGCCATGCCATAAAAAGAATATGTGTTTAGATGTGTTTGTGTGTATATCCATGTATTTTGTGATGATGGATACAAGATACCAAATGGACTTTTAAAAAACAGGAGTGCTCAGTGCATAATATTTCATCTTGCATGTATACTCCCCCCCAAAAAACACACAAGAGTACTCATAAATCAAGTCAATAAGCCCAAATGCTTTTCAAGTTCACAGGACTGAAATAAATCCTTAATAAATAAACTGGCTTTAAAATTATTGGTAAAATAAAAATAGAGATGTCTTAAGAATTGTTGACATACATTTTTGTCTGGATCTATTGGTCAGATGGTTTTATATTCATCCTTGCTAGAGTTTAAGCACAACGGGCCAGCATTAACACTACAACAGAAATTATAAGACTGGTAAAACAGACTGTGTGGCAAGAAGACACCCAATCCCAACCGGACTCTGATATAAAACCTCAAGACAGACAGCAGGCCCTAAAGGAAATAAATACTTTACCCCAAAATATATTCCCTTGACATATTTTGAAGTGACCCTGCAAAGTCACATTTTGGGAGAAATTGCACTTAGCAAGAACACCTTTTTTTTTTTTGAGTTGGAGTCTCACTCGGTCGCCCAGACTGGAGTGCAG
>NW_007129672.1:0-950 GCF_000164805.1 Carlito syrichta
TACAGGATTTGACCTTTTTATGAACAATAGTTGGCATTCAACTGGTGCCTCAGAGAAGAGCCAAAGAATCATGCAAACTCAGAGTAAGGTTTCAACATGGACCCACTGAAAGCTCCTCAAATTCAAGCTTTTCCTTGGGTAGAGCTGGCAAAATCCTTAAGCTTAGTACTTCATGTTAGGTGATGGTCTTTTGGTTTATTCTGAATTGATCTCTTTCTAGGAAACTCTTTGGGGTCCTAATTTTTATTCAGAGGTGCCTTCCTGTTTTTTTTATTTTTGAGTTGAATTCTAACTCTTTCACTCAGGTTGGAATGCAGTGGCATGCTCATGTGCTCACAGTCCCCACAGAATCGATCTGCAATCCTTCTGCCTGGGCTCTGGCAATCCTTCTGCCTCCACCTTCCAAGTAGCTGGATCCACAAGTATGCGCCATCTTACCTGGCTAATTTTTTTTATTTATTATAGAGACAAGATCTCTCTAGGTTGCTCAGGCTGGTCTCAATCCCCTGAGCTCACTCAATCCTCTCATCTTCACCTCCCAGACTGCTGGGATTACAGGCATGAGCCACTGCGCCCAGCTCAGAGGTACATTCTAAAGGGTATTCTCCATTGACATTTTTCTCTCACAATTAATCAATTGGCTCATCTGTATGTTTGAGAAACTGAACTGTCCTTTTCATAGATGAATGAGAGACAATTTCTCAACTCCACTACACTGAACCTTAAACTACAGTTTAGTTCCATCCTTAGGGGAAAAAATAGTGAAACAAATGAGAAAAGACAAGGAGAATGATCCCCTTCAGGAATCCCAGTTGGTTTTATGATGCCTTTACTTGCAAGTATTTGTGTAAATGAGAAAGTTCAAGGACATTCCAGTTATCTAGTACTCCAGCTGGTTAATTTTTTTTTATTTTTTTGAGTCAGAGTCTCACTCTGTCACCCAGGCTGGA
>NW_007129673.1:0-775 GCF_000164805.1 Carlito syrichta
AACTCTTTGGGGTCCTAATTTTTATTCAGCGGTGCCTTCTTGTTTTTTTTATTTTTGAGTTGAATTCTAACTCTTTCACTCAGGCTGGAATGCAATGGCATGCTCATGTGCTCACAGTCCCCACAGAATCGATCTGCAATCCTTCTGCCTGGGCTCTGGCAATCCTTCTGCCTCCGCCTTCCAAGTAGCTGGATCCACAAGTATGCGCCATCTTACCTGGCTAATTTTTTTTATTTATTATAGAGACAAGATCTCTCTAGGTTGCTCAGGCTGGTCTCAATCCCCTGAGCTCACTCAATCCTCTCATCTTCACCTCCAAGACTGCTGGGATTACAGGCATGAGCCACTGCGCCCAGCTCAGAGGTACATTCTAAAGGGTATTCTCCATTGACATTTTTCTCTCACAATTAATCAATTGGCTCATCTGTATGTCTGAGAAACTGAACTGTCCTTTTCATAGATGAATGAGAGACAATTTCTCAACTCCACTACATTGAACCTTAAACTACAGTTTAGTTCCATCCTTAGGGGAAAAAATAGTGAAACAAATGAGAAAAAGACAAGGAGAATGATCCCCTTCAAGAATCCCAGTTGGTTTTATGATGCCTTTACTTGCAAGTATTTGTGTAAATGAGAAAGTTCAAGGACATTCCAGTTATCTAGTACTCCAGCTGGTTATTTTTTTTTTATTTTTTTTGAGTCAGAGTCTCACTCTGTCACCCAGGCTGGAATACAGTGGCACATTAATGGCTCACTACAGCTTCAGCCTACTGGG
>NW_007129674.1:0-747 GCF_000164805.1 Carlito syrichta
AAAACAACTGGGTCATACCTGTAATCTTGACACTTGAGAGGCTGAGGCAAGAGGCTTGCATGAGCCCAGAGTTCCGAGACCAGCTTGTGCAACATGGCAACAACTTGTCTCTAAAAACAAAAAATAAATACATAAATCTAAAATAATTATTAAATGGTTCTTATCTGCAAAGTACTGATGTGACAGACAATTCCAGGTTTTCTACTTCTTAGGATTTTTAAAAAACTTAAGGTGTCTAACCATTCTGGTTAATATTTAATTCTCTTTGTAAAGTGTACAATGTTAAGATGCATTTTGATGAATACATCATTATAAGAAAAACAAAACTTTGTGTTCTTACTAAAAGAAAATAATTTCTGTCAAATTTAAAGGCTATTTATGAAACAAGATTTTAAAAAGAGCCATTAAGTAGGCACAAAAGGTGGAGAAAATTATAGGTATAAATATAGGTATTTTAGGTAACAAAAGTTAAAAAGAGAATAATTCGTATGAGAAAGAATCTTGTATGGTACACTTTTCCCTAAAGTAAAATGACTTTTTTTTAAGATAAAGAGAAATTGAAGAAAAAACAGGTCCAAGCAATTCATAAATGGTATATAGTGATAGGGTTCATAAAGAGAAAATTCATGAAAGAAATTTTGTATGTGATTGAGTCAACTATAATTAAAAGGAAATTATTTATAGTGATCTTTCTAGAGATTGAACCTTGAATTTAAAACACTAACGCAAGCCAGGTGGTCATTGCAG
>NW_007129675.1:0-5068 GCF_000164805.1 Carlito syrichta
TAGAGTTTAAGCACAACGGGCCAGCATTAACACCACAACAGAAATTATAAGACTGGTAAAACAGACTGTGTGGCAAGAAGACACCCAATCCCCACCGGACTCAGATATAAAACCTCAAGACAGACAGCAGGCCCTAAAGGAAATAAATACTTTACCCCAAAATATATTCCCTTGACATATTTTGAAGTGACCCTGCAAAGTCACCTTTTGGGAGAAATTGCACTTAGTGAGAACACCTCTTTTTTTTTGAGTTGGAGTCTCACTCGGTCGCCCAGATTGGAGTGCAGTGGTCGCTTCTGGCCACCCCAGCCTTGCCTGCTGGGCTCCAGCGATCCTTCCACCTCAGCCTTCCGAGTAGCTGGAATCACAGGCATGTGCTACCATGCCCAGCTGATTTTTTGATTTTTATTGTAGAGATGAGGTCTCGCTGCCCAGGCGGGTCTCGAACCCGCGGGCTCAGGCAATCCACTCACCTCAGCCTCCCAAAGGCGTGGGATTACAGGCTGAGCCACTGAGCCCGGCCAGAGAACACCTTTTAAGGTTCAAAACATTTACTACCTATTCTCTCTGAAGCCTGCTGCTTTAGAAGCTTCACCTATATATCAAGAACCTTGGCCTCCACAATCCTCCTATCCTAACTCAAGCTTTTTATTTTTAGTGATTTCAATATTTTTAAATAGAGCTTACTCTTTCTATCAATTGCCAATCAAAAAAATCTTTTAATATGCCTAGGATCTGAAAGTGTCCCCCACCCCTAACTGCTTCAAGGATGTCTCAACTTTCTGGGCCAGCACAATGCACATGTGCCGATTTATGTTTTACCTGCAACTTCTATCTCTCTAAGGATGTATAAAACAAGCTGTAATTCAGCCACGTTAGGCACACTTTCTCAGAACAGTTTTGGACGGTGTCATGGGTCTAAGTCACTCCAATTTGACTCAGATTAAACCCTTTTAAATATTTTACAGGATTTGACCTTTTTATGAACAATAGTTGGCATTCAACTGGTGCCTCAGAGAAGAATCAAAGAATCATGCAAATTCAGAGTAAGGTGTCAACATGGACCCACTGAAAGCTCCTCAAATTCAAGCTTTTCCTTGGGTAGAGCTAGCAAGATCCTTAAGCTTAGAACTTCATGTTAGTTGATGGTCTTTTGGTTTATTCTGAATTGATCTCTTTCTAGGAAACTCTTTGTGATTCTAATTATTATTCAAAAATGCCTTATTTTTGAGTTGAATTCTAACTCTTTCACTCAGGTTGGAGTGCAGTGGCATGCTCATGTGCTCACAGTCCCCACAGAATCGATCTGCAATCCTTCTGCCTGGGCTCTGGCAATCCTTCTGCCTCCACCTTCCAAGTAGCTGGATCCACAAGTATGCGCCATCTTACCTGGCTAATTTTTTTTATTTATTATAGAGACAAGATCTCACCAGGTTGCTCTGGCTGGTCTCAATCCCCTGAGCTCACTCAATCCTCTCATCTTCGCCTCCCAGACTGCTGGGATTACAGGCATGAGCCACTGCACCCAGCTCAGAGGTACATTCTAAAGGGTATTCTCCATTGACATTTTTCTCTCACAATTAATCAATTGGCTCATCTGTATGTCTGAGAAACTGAACTGTCCTTTTCATAGATGAATGAGAGACAATTCTCTCTGAACCTTAAACTACAGTTTAGTTCCATCCTTAGGGGAAAAAATAGCGAAACAAACGAGAAAAGACAAGGAGAATGATCCCCTTCAGGAATCCCAGTTGGTTTTATAATGCCTTTACTTGCAAGTATTTGTGTAAATGAGAAAGTTCAAGGACATGCCAGTTATCTAGTACTCCAGCTGGTTAATTTTTTTTTTTTTTTGAGTCAGAGTCTCACTCTGTCACCCAGGCTGGAAAACGGTGGCACAATAATGGCTCACTACAGCTTCAGCCTACTGGGTTTAGGTGATTTTTCCACCTCAGGCTCCTGAGTAACTGGGACTCAGGAGTGTGCTACCACACTAGACTAATTTTTTAGAGATGAGGTCTTGCTACATGTACTCAGCTGTTCTAGAACTCCTAGGTTCAAGCAACCCTCCTACCTTAGCCTCCCAAAGTGCTGGGTTTACAGGTGTGAGCCACTATGCCCAACGCAGTTAGATGTTATCATCTGTTCTTGTGCACATAGTTAAACTGATGAGAAAACTGCATCAAGAAAAATCCAGAGTTCAAAGGTTGGCCTACAACTGTAGGGTTTAAGCATAGACTCACCTAAATTCTCTGTCTAGTGTATTTACCATGTGGGTTTTTTCTTTTTCTTTTTTCTTTTAAAGATGTGGGGTACAATTCAGGGTTAGGTATACAAATTTTCATTATGCAGGTACTCTGTTGATGAGCTGGCAGGTACTCCCCTGGCAGTTTCCTTCAACTGCCAATCTCATCCCTCTCCCCATCAGTTTCTGCTACTGCCAGTCTCTTTCTTATAGAATTGTGATAATTTTTCAAGGTCCACTTATGAGTGAGAACATATCATACTCTGTTCTTTTGTTTCTGTGATAGATCACTGAGTATGATAGGCTCTAAATTACCATGTGCTTTAAGTCTGCTGCTATTTTTTTCAAAGGTGCTAAGATAAAACCCACTGTTTGGATCCAGTCTTTTTCTGTTGTTTTTTTTTTTTTTGTGAAATGGTTCTGAAGTAAAAGCCTTAGGATATATTGTTTGTTTATATGTATGTATGTATGTGTTTAGATGTGTTTTGTTTGTTTGTTTGTTTGTTTTCAAAGCAGGATTTATTGAGAGGATAGAAAGGCTCCCACAGTGGGAAGGGAACCGAAGGGGTTGCCTACATGTGTTTTTGTATATGTACTTGTATTTTGTCATAGTGGCTATAAGGTACAAAGTTGACTTTAAAAAAAGGAGTACTCATAAATTAAGTTAATAAGTTCAAATGCTTTTCAAGTTCATATGAATTAAGTAAATCTTAATAAATTAGCTGGAATTAAAACTATTGGTAAAATAAAAATAGAAATGTCTTCAGAATTGCTGTCATACAATTTTGTCTAGATATATTGGTCATGTGGTTTCATATTTTTCTCTGCTAGATATTATAAGGTGTCAGGATTTGTCACAGAACTTATAAAACTATAAACCCAGCTTAAAACAAAATTATCTTATACACTACCATTATTGTTGGTTTCGTGTAATGACAAAATACTGAGCTATCATAAATAAATATATATATACAATCATAAGGTTCTTAGGTGAATATCTGATATTCACTGGTTATAAAAATAGTTAGCAAGAAAATAACTTTAAATGATGACTAGTTTGGTTTAATATCTCAGTTTTCATAAATAACCTAGTTAAACTATTTAAAAATAAATGAATAGCCGGGCTTGGTGGCGCAGCCTGTAATCCTGCGCTTTGGGAGACCGAGGTGAGTGAATTGCCTGAGCCTGCAGGTTTGAGATCCGCCTGGGTAACTTGGCAAGACTTCATCTCTACAATAAATCCAAAAAATTAGCCGGGCTGGGAGCATGCACCTGTAGTTCCGGCTACTTGGCAGGCTGAGGCAGAAGGATCGCCAGAGCCCAACAGGTCAAGGCTACAGTGACCAGGAGCATGCCACTGCACTCCAGTCTGGGTGACAGAGTGAGACTCCAACTGAAAAATAAGTAAATAAATAAATAAATAAGGTAACTGATGAAATAAGTGCAGGTAAGTGAACTTGTAATTTTAAATCTTAAAGTTATGTTGTATTAAATAGATAGTCATTAAAATCTGGTTCAATTTCCAATTTAAAAAAATTATATTACAAGGAAACATGCTTCTAAAAACAACTGGGTCATACCTGTAATCTTGACACTTTGAGAGGCTGAGGCAAGAGGCTTGCATGAGCCCAGAGTCCGAGACCAGCTTGTGCAACATGGCAACAACTTGTCTCTAAAAACAAAAAATAAATACATAAATCTAAAATAATTATTAAATGGTTCTTATCTGCAAAGTACTGATGTGACAGACAATTCCAGATTTTCTACTTCTTAGGATTTTTAAAAAACTTAAGGTGTCTAACCATTCTGGTTAATATTTAACTCTCTTTGTAAAGTGTACAATGTTAAGATGTATTTTGATGAATACATCATTATAAGAACAACAAAAATTTGTGTTCTTACTAAAAGAAAATAATTTCTGTCAAATTTAAAGGCTATTTATGAAACAAGATTGAAAAAAGATCCAGTAAGTAGGCACAAAAGGTGGAGAAAATTATAGGTATAAATAGGTATTTTAGGTAACAAAAGTTAAAAAGAGAATAATTCGTATGAGAAAGAATCTTATACGGTACACTTTTCCCTAAAGTAAAATGACTTTTTTTAAGATAAAGAGAAATTGAAGAAAAAACAGGTCCAAGCAATTCATAAATGGTAAATAGTGATAGGGTTCATAAAGAGAAAATTCATGAAAGAAATTTTGTATGTGATTGAGTCAGCTATAATTAAAAGGAAATTATTTATAGTGATCTTTCTAGAGATTGAACCTTGAATTTAAAACACTAACACAAGCCAGGTGGTCATTGCAGCTCATGTCTTTAATCCTAGCACTTTGGAAGGCTGAGGTGAAAGGATTGCTTGAGCTCAGGAGTTTGAGGCCAGCCTAGGAAATATAGCAAGGTCTTATCTCTACAAAAAAATTTAAAAATTAGCTGGTGGCCGAGCATGGTGGCTCATGCTTGTAATCCCAGTACTGTTGGAGGCTGTGACAAGAGAAGTGCCTGAGTCTAGGAGTTCAAGAACAGCCCGGGCAACTGGTGTGACCTTGTCTCTACAATAATTGAAAAAATTAACCAAGTGTGGGGTGCGTGCCAGTAGTTCCAACTACTCGGGAGACTGAGGCAGAAGCATCACCTTAGCCCAGCAGGTTCAGGTTGCCATGTCTATGATCATGTCACTGCACTCCAGCTTGGGCACAGAGTGAGATTCAAACTCAAAAAAAAAATTAGCTGGGCTTGGAGTCCTGAGCCCATAGTCCTAGTCACTCCCAAGGCTGAGGCAGAAGGATCATTTGAGCCCAGTAGTTCGAGGCTGCAGTGATCCTTG
>NW_007129676.1:0-1100 GCF_000164805.1 Carlito syrichta
AAATTAGCTGGTGGCCGAGCATGGTGGCTCATGCTTGTAATCCCAGTACTGTTGGAGGCTGTGACAAGAGAAGTGCCTGAGTCTAGGAGTTCAAGAACAGCCCGGGCAACTGGTGTGACCTTGTCTCTACAATAATTGAAAAAATTAACCAAGTGTGGGGTGCGTGCCAGTAGTTCCAACTACTCGGGAGACTGAGGCAGAAGCATCACCTTAGCCCAGCAGGTTCAGGTTGCCATGTCTATGATCATGTCACTGCACTCCAGCTTGGGCACAGAGTGAGATTCAAACTCAAAAAAAAAAATTAGCTGGGCTTGGAGTCCTGAGCCCATAGTCCTAGTCACTCCCAAGGCTGAGGCAGAAGGATCATTTGAGCCCAGTAGTTCGAGGCTGCAGTGATCCTTGACTACACCACCATACTCCAGTCTGGGTGAGAGAGTGAGATCTGACTCAAAACAAACAAACAAACAATAAACCAATAGTACAAAACTAAAGAATTGGTTGACACGAGGTTTTCTTAAAGTGCTAATTTCTCCTAATGTAATTACAAGCTTTTGAATTCTTAATTTTATAATCCGTTTATTTTTGAAACTTCAGATTATATCTCCGATGGCAAGCACTGCTTTCAACTTTTTCTTCCTTTGAGAGGACTGGGATTCTCTTTCTCAGCTTTTTCTTGGCACCTGCAATATTTTTTTCCTTTGGGTCTAAATCTGTTGTGCAATTACTGAAATGTTTTATCTTGAATGTTTCCTTCAGCATAACTTACATCTGTACTCTTGGTTATTCTGAATGTGTAGGGTCCAGGAGCCCTCTGAAGTTTTGATGAAAAAGTCAACTTAGAAAAGACAGAAGGGTTGAAGAGAAGGCATGCAGATGTGTTTGGGGTGTATACATGAGAGTTTTTGGAATAAAGACCCAAAGATACAGGGGAAATTATTCATTATTATGCCTCTATATTTTAGTGTTCACTCATACCTCTTGATGCTCTACTCCTGTGACTAATTAATTCAGGTTCTCTTTGCAGCAGGTTTGAATACCAGTAATCCAAAGAAACAATCACACCACAGAAAGCTTTTTCTGTCCTATGAAACAAAGATTTT
>NW_007129677.1:0-742 GCF_000164805.1 Carlito syrichta
CATACTCCAGTCTGGGTGAGAGAGTGAGATCTGACTCAAAACAAACAAACAAACAAACAAAAAACCAATAGTACAAAACTAAAGAATTGGTTGACACAAGGTTTTCTTAAAGCGCTAATTTCTCCTAATGTAATTACAAGCTTTTAAATTCTTAATTCTATAATCCGTTTCTTTTTGAAACTTCAGATTATATCTCCGATGGCAAGCACTGCTTTCAACTTTTTCTTCCTTTGAGAGGACTGGGATTCTCTTTCTCAGCTTTTTCTCAGCACCTGCAATATTTTTTTCCTTTGGGTCTAAATCTGTTGTGCAATTGCTGAAATGTTTTATCTTGAAGGTTTGCTTCAGCATAACTTACATCTGTACTCTTGGTTATTCTGAATGTGTAGGGTCCAGGAGCCCTCTGAAGTTTTGATGAAAAAAGTCAACTTAGAAAAGACAGAAGGGTTGAAGAGAAGGCATGCAGATGTGTTTGGGGTGTATACATGAGAGTTTTTGGAATAAAGACCCAAAGATACAGGGGAAATTCTTCATTATTATGCCTCTGTATTTTAGTGTTCACTCATACCTCTTGACGCTCTACTCCTGTGACTAATTAATTCAGGTTCTCTTTGCAGCAGATTTGAATACCAGGTAATCCAAAGAAACAATCACACCACAGAAGGTTTTTCTGTCCTATGAAACAAAGATTTTATGTTTTATCAAGAGAATTCATGTATTGTTATTAGGTTATTGGCTAATT
>NW_007129678.1:0-960 GCF_000164805.1 Carlito syrichta
CACTTAAGTTCAGACCAGCATAGGCTACATAGCAAGACAATTTAAAAAAATTAATTGTCTTGCTATGTATCCTATGCTGGTCTGAACTCCTGGGCTCAAGCAGTTCTCTTGCCGTGGCATCCCAAAGTACTGGAATTACAGGCATGAGCCACTCTTCCTGGTCAAGAGCAGTTTATTTTGATTGACATCTTCTCCCTGGTCTAAAGATGAGGCTTTGGTCAACTTGAGTTTGATGTCAGGTCCCTGCTACTTACAATTCAGTAGGAGTCAGTGGCCCCTTTTAGAGGAGTAGATGTGTCTAAGATTCAAAACCCTGCAATGTAACAATAGAAGGGTTAGTAAACAATATTTGATAAAGACACTTTTTAACAGGGCTGAAGGGGCCCCTTAACTGATGTCTAATTATCAGGCTGGAAATGGTGGTACCGGAGTTCTTGACTTAATTGGAAGGTACAAAAAGATTCTACCACCTTGCAGTGATTCATTTTTATAGTTTGGGTAAGCCCCCAGCATTTGTTTTTCAGGATGTTTTTAAAGATGTTAAAAAGCTCAAAACATTGGATTAAAACAAGATCACAGGTCACAGTAAAATAATAGTTATGCATTTAATCAGAGTGATCATCAAAAGAATTGAGAGCGGTATAGAAATTGTAACCTAAAAAAATTTTAAGCGTTTTAAAATTTAGTTTTTCTAATTAGCCAATAACCTAATAACAATACATGAATTCTCTTGATAAAACATAAAATCTTTGTTTCATAGGACAGAAAAGCCTTCTGTGGTGTGATTGTTTCTTTGGATTACCTGGTATTCAAACCTGCTGCAAAGAGAACCTGAATTAATTAGTCACAGGAGTAGAGCATCAAGAGGTATGAGTGAATACTAAAATATAGAGGCATAATAATGAAGAATTTCCCCTGTATCTTTGGGTCTTTATTCCAAAAACTCTCATGTATACACCC
>NW_007129678.1:1571-5834 GCF_000164805.1 Carlito syrichta
CGTTTGTTTGTTTGTTTGTTTTGAGTCAGATCTCACTCTCTCACCCAGACTGGAGTATGGTGATGAAATCAAGGCTCACTGCAGCCTCGAACCACTGGGCTCAAATGATCCTTCTGCCTCAGCCTTGGGAGTGGCTAGGACTATGGGCTCAGGACTCCAAGCCCAGCTAATTTTTTTTTTGAGTTCGAGTCTCACTCTGTGCCCAAGCTGGAGTGCAGTGACATGATCATAGACATGGCAACCTCAACCTGCTGGGCTAAGGTGATGCTTCTGCCTCAGTCTCCTGAGTAGCTGGAACTACTGGCGCGCACCCCACACTTGGTTAATTTTTTCATTTATTGTAGAGACAAGGTCACACCAGTTGCCCGGGCTGTTCTTGAACTCCTAGACTCAGGCACTTCTCTTGTCACAGCCTCCAACAGTACTGGGATTACAGGCATGAGACACCATGCTCGGCCACCAGCTAATTTTTAAATTTTTTCGTAGAGATGAGACCTTGCTGTATTTCCTAGGCTGGCCTCAAACTCCTGAGCTCAAGCGATCCTCTCACCTCAGCCTTCCAAAGTGCTAGGATTAAAGACATGAGCTGCAATGACCACCTGGCTTGCGTTAGTGTTTTAAATTCAAGGTTCAATCTCTAGAAAGATCACTATAAACAATTTCCTTTTAATTATAGCTGACTCAATCACATACAAAATTTCTTTCATGAATTTTCTCTTTATGAACTCTATTACTATTTACCATTTATGAATTGCTTGGACCTGTTTTTTCTTCAGTTTCTCTTTATCTTAAAAAAAAAAGTCATTTTACTTTAGGGAAAAGTGTACCCTACAAGATTCTTTCTCATACGAATTATTCTCTTTTTAACTTTTGTTACCTAAAATACCTCTTTATACCTATAATTTTCTCCACCTTTTTTGCCTTCTTACTGGCTCCTTTTAAAATCTTGTTTCATAAATAGCCTTTAAATTTGACAGAAATTATTTTCTTTTAGTAAGAACACAAATTTTTGTTGTTCTTATAATGATGTATTCATCAAAATGCATCTTAACATTGTACACTTTACAAAGAGAATTAAATATTAACCAGAATTGTAGACACCTTAAGTTTTTTAAAAATCCTAAGAAGTAGAAAATCGGGAATGGTCTGTCACATCAGTACTTTGCAGATAAGAACCATTTAATAATTATTTTAGATTTATGTATTTATTTTTTGTTTTTAGAGACAAGTTGTTGCCATGTTGCACAAGCTGGTCTCGGACTCTGGGCTCATGCAAGCCTCTTGCCTCAGCCTCTCAAAGTGTCAAGATTACAGGTATGACCCAGTTGTTTTTATAAACTTGTTTTCTTGTAATATAATTTTTTTAAATTGGAAATTGAACCATATTTTAATGACTATCTATTTAATACAACATAACTTTAAGATTTAAAATTACAAGTTCACTTACATGCACTTATTTCATCAGTTACCTTATTTATTTATTTATTTATTTATTTATTTATTTTTCAGTTGGAGTCTCACTCTGTCACCCAGACTGGAGTGCAGTGGCATGCTCCTGGCCACTGCAGCCTTGACCTGTTGGGCTCCGGCAATCCTTCCGCCTCAGCCTGCCAAGTAGCCGGAACTACAGGTGCATGCTCCCAGCCCGGCTAATTTTTTTGATTTATTGTAGAGATGAGGTCTTGCCAAGTTACCCAGACGGATCTCAAACCCGCAGGCTCAGGCAATTCACTCACCTCGGTCTCCCAAAGTGCGGGATTACAGGCAGGGCCACTGAGCCCGGCTATTCATTTATTTTTAAATAGTTTAACTAGGTTATTTATGAAAACTGAGATATTAAACCAAGCTAGTCATCATTTAAAGTTATTTTCTTGCTAACTATTTTTATAACCAGTCAATATCAGATATTCACCTAAGTAAGAACCTTATGATTGTATATATATATATATTTATTTATGATAGCTCAGTATTTTGTCATTACACGAAACCAACAATAATGATAGTGTATAAGATAATTTTGTTTTAAGCTGGGTTATAGTTTTATAAGTTCTGTGACAAATCCTGACACCTTATAATATCTAGCAGAGAAAAATATGAAACCACATGACCAATACATCTAGACAAAATTGTATGACAGCAATTCTGAAGACATTTCTATTTTTATTTTACCAATAATTTTAATTCCAGCTAATTTATTAAGGATTTACTTAATTAATATGAACTTGAAAAGCATTTGAACTTATTAACTTAATTTATGAGTACTCCTTTTTTTTAAAGTCAACTTTGTACCTTATAGCCACTTTGACAAAATACAAGTACATATACAAAAACACAGGTAGGCAACCCCTTCGTTTCCCTTCCCACTGTGGGAGCCTTTCTATCCTCTCAATAAATCCTGCTTTAAAAACAAACAAACAAACAAACAAACAAAACACATCTAAACCATACATACATACATATAAACAAACAATATATCCTAAGGCTTTTACTTCAGAACCATTTCACAAAAAAAAAAAAAAAAACAGAAAAAGACTGGATCCAAACAGTGGGTTTTATCTTAGCACCTTTGAAAAAAATAGCAGCAGACTTAAAGCACATGGTAATTTAGAGCCTATCACACTCAGTGATCTATCACAGAAACAAAAGAACATAGTATGATATGTTCTCACTCATAAGTGGACCTTGAACAATTATCACAATTCTATAAGAAAGAGACTGGCAGTAGCAGAAACTGATGGGGAGAGGGATGAGATTGGCAGTTGAAGGAAACTGCCAGGGGAGTACCTGCCAGCTCATCAACAGAGTACCTGCATAATGAAAATTTGTATACCTAACCCTGAACTGTACCCCACATCTTTAAAAGAAAAAAGAAAAAGAAAAAACCCACATGGTAAATACACTAGACAGAGAATTTAGGTGAGTCTATGCTTAAACCCTACAGTTGTAGGCCAACCTTTGAACTCTGGATTTTTCTTGATGCAGTTTTCTCATCAGTTTAACTATGTGCACAAGAACAGACGATAACATCTAACTGGGTTGGGCATAGTGGCTCACACCTGTACACCCAGCATTTTTGGAGGCTAAGGTAGGAGGGTTGCTTGAACCTAGGAGTTCTAGAACAGCTGAGTCCACGTAGCAAGACCTCATCTCTAAAAAATTAGTCTAGTGTGGTAGCACACACCTGTAGTCCCAGTTACTAAGGAGCCTGAGGTGGAAAAATCACCTAAACAGAGTAGGCTGAAGCTGTAGTGAGCCATTATTGTGCCACCGTATTCCAGCCTGGGTGACAGAGTGAGACTCTGACTCAAAAAAAAAAAAATTAACCAGCTGGAGTACTAGATAACTGGCATGTCCTTGAACTTTCTCATTTACACAAATACTTGCAAGTAAAGGCATCATAAAACCAACTGGGATTCCTGAAGGGGATCATTCTCCTTGTCTTTTCTCATTTGTTTCACTATTTTTTCCCCTAAGGATGGAACTAAACTGTAGTTTAAGGTTCAGAGAGAATTGTCTCTCATTCATCTATGAAAAGGACAGTTCAATTTCTCAGACATACAGATGAGCCAATTGATTAATTGTGAGAGAAAAATGTCAATGGAGAATACCCTTTAGAATGTACCTCTGAGCCGGGTGCAGTGGCTCATGACTGTAATCCCAGCAGTCTGGGAGGCGAAGATGAGAGGATTGAGTGAGCTCAGGGGATTGAGACCAGCCAGAGCAACCTGGTGAGATGTTGTCTCTATAATAAATAAAAAAAATTAGCCAGGTAAGATGGCGCATACTTGTGGATCCAGCTACTTGGAAGGTGGAGGCAGAAGGATTGCCAGAGCCCAGGCAGAAGGATTGCAGATCGATTCTGTGGGGACTGTGAGCACATGAGCATGCCACTGCACTCCAACCTGAGTGAAAGAGTTAGAATTCAACTCAAAAATAAGGCATTTTTGAATAATAATTAGAATCACAAAGAGTTTCCTAGAAAGAGATCAATTCAGAATAAACCAAAAGACCATCAACTAACATGAAGTTCTAAGCTTAAGGATCTTGCTAGCTCTACCCAAGGAAAAGCTTGAATTTGAGGAGCTTTCAGTGGGTCCATGTTGACACCTTACTCTGAATTTGCATGATTCTTTGATTCTTCTCTGAGGCACCAGTTGAATGCCAACTATTGTTCATAAAAAGGTCAAATCCTGTAAAATATTTAAAAGGGTTTAATCTGAGTCAAATTGGAGTGACTTAGACCCATGACACCGTCCAAAACTG
>NW_007129679.1:0-582 GCF_000164805.1 Carlito syrichta
AAAGTGTCTTTATCAAATATTGTTTACTAACCCTTCTATTGTTACATTGCAGGGTTTTGAATCTTAGACACATCTACTCCTCTAAAAGGGGCCACTGACTCCTACTGAATTGTAAGTAGCAGGGACCTGACATCAAACTCAAGTTGACCAAAGCCTCATCTTTAGACCAGGGAGAAGATGTCAATCAAAATAAACTGCTCTTGACCAGGAAGAGTGGCTCATGCCTGTAATTCCAGTACTTTGGGATGCCACGGCAAGAGAACTGCTTGAGCCCAGGAGTTCAGACCAGCATAGGATACATAGCAAGACAATTAATTTTTTTAAATTGTCTTGCTATGTAGCCTATGCTGGTCTGAACTCAAGGGCACCAGCCGTTCTCATGCCGTGGCATTTGAAGTACTGGAAATTACAGGCATGAGCCACGCTTCCTGGTCAAGAGCAGATTATTTTGAATAACATCTTCTCCCTGGGCTAAAAAATGAGGCTTTGGTCAACTTGAGTTTGATGTCAGGTCCCTGCTACTTACAATTCAGTAGGAGTCAGTGGCCCCTTTTAGAGGAGTAGATGTGTCTAAGATTCAAA
>NW_007129680.1:0-766 GCF_000164805.1 Carlito syrichta
CAGTGGCCCCTTTTAGATGAGTAGATGTGTCTAAGATTCAAAACCTGCAATGTAACAATAGAAAGGGTTAGTAAACAATTTGATAAAGACACTTTTTAACAGGGCTGAAGGGGCCCCTTAACTGATGTCTAATTATCAGGCTAGAAATGGTGGTACTGAAGTTCATGACTTAATTGGAAGGTGCAAAAAGATTCTACAACCTTGAGTGATTCATTTTTATAGTTTGGGTAAGCCCCCAGCATTTGTTTTTCAGGATGTTTTTAAAGATGTTAAAAAGCTCAAAACATTGGATTAAAAAAAAATCACAGGTCACAGTAAAATAATAGTTATGCATTTAATCAGAGTGATCATCAAAAGAATTGAGAGCGGTATAGAAATTTTAACCTAAAAAAAATTTTAAGCCTTTTAAAATTTAGTTTTTCTAATTAGCCAATAACCTAATAACAATACATGAATTCTCTTGATAAAACATAAAATCTTTGTTTCATAGGACAGAAAAACCTTCTGTGGTGTGATTGTTTCTTTGGATTACCTGGTATTCAAATCTGCTGCAAAGAGAACCTGAATTAATTAGTCACAGGAGTAGAGCGTCAAGAGGTATGAGTGAACACTAAAATACAGAGGCATAATAATGAAGAATTTCCCCTGTATCTTTGGGTCTTTATTCCAAAAACTCTCATGTATACACCCCAAACACATCTGCATGCCTTCTCTTCAACCCTTCTGTCTTTTCTAAGTTGACTTTTTTCATCAAAACTTCAGAGGG
>NW_007129681.1:0-647 GCF_000164805.1 Carlito syrichta
ACAGAGGCACATGCGTGTGTGTGCATGTGCTGCCCGTACACTGCTGGGCACACAGGCCTGGGAGCCTCCACAGAAGACTAAGGCAGGAGGATTGCTTGAGCCCAGGAGTTCAAGGTGGTAGTGGGCTATGATCATGCCACTGAACTCCAGCCTGAGTAACAGAGCAAGACCCCATCACACACAAAAAAACAGAATGCCAAGGAAAAGTCACAGCCTATGACAGTATTGCCAGTCCCATCCATTGCCACCTGCAATGTCAGAGTGTAGGGATGAGGGGCTAGGGAGGCCTCAAATGTCGTGGTTACTGGGAAGGTTTGTGACACCACGTCCACATGGACAGCCGTCATTCATGTGAAGATTGTGCACTCTTCCTGGTTTGAAGAATCCAGGAGAGTGACAGCTGAAGGACCCCTGAGGCCTTGTCTCACCAGTCCCTCAGTTCACAAAATGGACCCTCCATTTTGTCTGAGGTCCCCTGAAGTTAAATAACACAACCAGGCTTGGTGCAATCATTTGCTCCTTCTTTCTTGCTTCTTTTTCCTGACTGCTGCCTTTTTCTTTATTTTCACAGCATGCCTATATACCTCTCTCTCTCTCTCTCTCTCTCTCTCTCTCTCGCTCTCAGTGTGTGTGTGTGTGTGTGTGTG
>NW_007129682.1:0-353 GCF_000164805.1 Carlito syrichta
ACCCTCCATTTTGTCTGAGGTCCCCTGAAGTTAAATAACAGAACCAGGCTTGGTGCAATCGTTTGCTCCTTCTTTCTTGCTTCTTTTTCCTGACTGCTGCCGTTTTCTTTATTTTCACAGCATGCCTATATACCTCTCTCTCTCTCTCTCTCTCTCTCTCTCTCTCTCTCTCTGTGTGTGTGTGTGTGTGTGTGTGTGTGTGTGTGTGTGCGCACACGTGTAAAAGACAGAGGCAGAGACAGACTCACAGGCTCCCCCTTCCTCCCTCCCTCTCTCTCCTTGTGATGGGGCTCATTCCAGTTTCCTCTTTTCCCTCCCACACAGCCTCCCTCTGCTTTCACCTTACTCTCCTG
>NW_007129683.1:0-814 GCF_000164805.1 Carlito syrichta
TATTTTAAGGTTTTTTTTCTTCTAGGAAGCTTTCCAGTATTTCTAAAAAGTAAAAATATTCCTTTAGTTTTCCTAATCATGCTTAACTATTGGATCATGATATAGACAGCCTTGTGTAACTGTCTACTTCCACTTGATGTCTTGGCTAACATTTTTTATTTCAACATTATGAAATCTCTCTTACTTTCATTAGCTGAATATAGCCTTCTTTGGGGTGCAAAAAAATTTCTACATTAGTATTATTTAAAAATTTCTAGTTTCTACTCTTTATGTGGAATTTTCTTCACTTAATGAAGCACACTTTGAGGGATACTTTGTTAAAAGTAAAATTTCTAAGCATCTCACATTTATTTGATAAAGGTTTTTGTTCTTCAAATTCTGGCAGCAATAAATTCATCTATCTTTAGGCTCAAACAATTCTGTTTCTGCCTCACCCTTCTAACAACCCAAGCAAAGTGTTGCTATTTTGAGAATCTTAATCCCAGCTTTCCACTCAACTAGGAAAGTCCTATGTTCCTCCCATAATCCGTTCACCTCACTAGAATTCTTAATCTATTGCCATTGAACTGTACCCTAAACTTTATAAAATTAACTGAGAAGAAAGGAAGAAGGAAAATAAGCCAAGTTTCCAGCACATTCATTATTGATTTTGAAGGAAAGCATCATATCTAGACCCTTTATTTCTGGCCTTCCAATCAGCTCCTGCAATGAACATGGAGTTGGCTGTGTTCTGAATGGTGTTTTCACTGTGTTCTTGCTCTCTCATAGAATGTCAATCCTCTGAAAGCTGCAAATCATTTCTCATAGTTGTGTG
>NW_007129684.1:0-784 GCF_000164805.1 Carlito syrichta
TAACTCCCAATGGATCAGAGACCTAAATGTAAAACCTCAAACCATAGAAAAGGAAAGAAATACTCTCATGGAAATTGGAACTGGCATCCAATTCCTGTACAAAACCTGAAATCCACAGGACTTAAGAGAGAAGATAGACAAATGGGACCTTATTAAACTGACAAGCTTCTGCAAAGCCAAAGAAACCATCAAGAGAGCAGGGAGACAGCCTACAGATTGGGAAAAAGTATTTGCCAACTCTAGGTCTGACAAAGGCTTAACATCCTGGATCTACAGGGAACTGAAATGTACTGAAAAGAAGAAAACAAACAACCCCATTATAAAATGGGCAAAAGACATGAACAGACACTTCACAAAAGAAGACATTCGAGCAGCCAACAAACACATGAAGAAATGCTCAACCTCACTAATCATCAGGGAGATGCAAATCAAAACCACACTGAGATACCACCTAACTCCAGTCAGAATGGCAATTATCAACAACTCAAAAAATAACAGCTGCTGGAGAGGGTGTGGTGAAAAGGGAACACTTCTACACTGTTGGTGGGAGTGTAAACTAGTGCAACCTCTGTGGAAAGCAGTGTGGCGATTCCTAAAAGCTCTAAAAATTGACCTTCCATATGACCCTGCAATCCCCCTACTGGGAATATACCCTGAAGAACACAAATCACTCTATAAAAAAGATACCTGCACACGTATGTTTATAGCAGCATTGTTCACAATAGCAAGAACCTGGAAACAACCATGCTGCCCATCAAAAGAGGACTGGGATTAAAAAATGTGG
>NW_007129685.1:0-1042 GCF_000164805.1 Carlito syrichta
TAATGGACCTTGACATCCAATGTAATACTATAAGAAATGACTGACGGTACTGGGAAACTATGGGGGGGGGGATGGGAAAACACTCTTATCAACAGGGTGCCTGAATGAAACGTAATTGTACACCTAACCCTTAACTGTACCCCAAAAACCATAATAAAAAATATTGATTAATAAAAATAAAAAAAAAAGAAAGTGATTGGGAAGAAAATCAGAAAAAAATAAAAATAAAAATAAATAAATGAGGCAGTCGCTCTTAGAAATAGAATAATAATTAACAAAAATAAATGTTTAAGAATAATTTACTATCCCATTTGGCCAATAAAAAATTAAGTAAAATAATACAACCAGGAAAAAATCAACCTGACTAAAATAATATACATAAAATTGAACTCTGTACCTTTCAAAGACTTCACCCTCTTTTAAAGAATTGAGAAACACTGATTTTTAAAATCCCCTTGAACTTGAAATTGTACAGGGTACATTCTTTGAGATCATAAATATTCCTTGTATTAATGTTGAGGAAGACAAAGGGACTAGAAGTTAAGAACTTTTTTAAGAGAAAAAAATTATCCCATACTAAAAATTCATATCCTAATTAAGGAAGAAAGTCAGGAGTGTTATGTCTTAAGTGATGTAGCCAAAGCAGAACAAAAGGGGAAATTCCTAGCTTTGTATCCCTTCATTATTACACACAAACTAATAGTGTACATTAATTAAAGAGTCAATTCGCAAAATTAGAATAAAATGCTCACAAGAAAATTAGGTAAAAATGACAGAGTAGAAGGCAGAAAGCAGTAAATCAGAAAAAGATAATAAATTTCAGATAATAAAATTAATAAGTATAAAAGATAAAACTGATGTTGAGGCTTAGGGGACACAGTCATGGTCAAGGGGGCTTATTATTATTATAATTTAAACATTATTCTGAAAGTTCTAGTCAGTCAACTATGTTCTGAAATAGAAATAAAATTATAAATATATCTATTTTTAAATCTTTAAAAATTAAATAATGTCATATGAAACGCCGAGCTACTATATTTGA
>NW_007129686.1:0-829 GCF_000164805.1 Carlito syrichta
CAGACACACCCAAAAAAGACAATTTGGGGCCCAAAATTTATAAACCAAAATAACATGGAGATTTACAATGAAGTACTTATTTGGCCTCCTCAGTAGTATAAAACTTTAGATAATTGAAAATTCTGTAAAATTAACTTTGGTCTTAGCTAAACCTATGTTAAAATCCTGAGAGAAAAACTGTTAAAGGCTTTTAAATAATACTAAAAACATCCAAAAGTTTCTAATCGAAAGAAAGTGCTAAAATATTATTTGGTTGTGCAGTAAACAAGCTACAAGAGGACACTCTGACTATAATAATAACAGACTACCTCATGGGCAAACCCTCAGGTCCCCTCCCACTGTGGGAGCTTTTTTGTCCTCTCAATAAATTCTGCTTAAAAAAAAGCTACAATCATCAAAACAGCTTGGTATTGGTACAGGAACAGGCATATAGATCAATGGAACAGAATTGAGATTCCAGAAGCAAAACCTCAATTTCTCAACCAACTCATCTTCGACAAAGCCCCCACCACCTACCAATGGGGAGAGGAGAACCTATTCAGTAAATGGTGCTGGGAAAATTGGCTGACCACATGCAGAAGATTGAAACAGGACCCCTATCTATCCCCATGCACAAAGGTTAACTCCAAATGGATCAGAGACCTAAATGTAAAACCTCTAACCATAAGAACCTTAGAAAAGGAAGGAAATACTCTCATGGAAATCGGAACTGGCATCCAATTCCTGTACAAAACCCGAAACCCACAGGACTTAAGAGAGAAGATAGACAAATGGGACCTTATTAACTGACAAGCTTCTGCAAAGTCAAGAAACCATCAAGAGAGCAGGA
>NW_007129687.1:0-815 GCF_000164805.1 Carlito syrichta
ACTTGGTCTTAGCTAAACCTATGTTAAAATCCTGGGACAAAAACTGTTAAAGACTTTTAAATAATACTAAAAACATCCAAAAGTTTCTAATCGAAAGAAAGTGCTAAAATATTATTTGGTTGTGCAGTAAACAAGCTACAAGAGGACACTCTGACTATAATAATAACAGACTACCTCATGGGAAAACCCTCAGGTCCCCTCCCACTGTGGGAGCTTTTTTGTCCTCTCAATAAATTCTGCTTAAAAAAAAGCTACAATCATCAAAACAGCTTGGTATTGGTACAGGAACAGGCATATAGATCAATGGAACAGAATTGAGATTCCAGAAGCAAAACCTCAATTTCTCAACCAACTCATCTTCGACAAAGCCCCCACCACCTACCAATGGGGAGAGGAGAACCTATTCAGTAAATGGTGCTGGGAAAATTGGCTGACCACATGCAGAAGATTGAAACAGGACCCCTATCTATCCCCATGCACAAAGGTTAACTCCAAATGGATCAGAGACCTAAATGTAAAACCTCTAACCATAAGAACCTTAGAAAAGGAAGGAAATACTCTCATGGAAATCGGAACTGGCATCCAATTCCTGTACAAAACCCGAAACCCACAGGACTTAAGAGAGAAGATAGACAAATGGGACCTTATTAAACTGACAAGCTTCTGCAAAGTCAAAGAAACCATCAAGAGAGCAGGGAGACAGCCTACAGACTGGGAAAAAGTATTTGCCAACTCTAGGTCTGACAAAGGCTTACATCCTGGATCTACAAGGAACTGAAACTTACTGAAAAGAAGAAAACAAACAACCCCATTAT
>NW_007129688.1:0-922 GCF_000164805.1 Carlito syrichta
CAAACCCTTGAACATCTAGGCATACGGGGAACATACCTCAAAATAGTAAAAGCCATCTACGAGAAACCCACAGCCAGCATACTCCTAAATGGACAAAAATTGGAACCAATTCCCCTGAAAACTGGAACTAGACAAGGATGCCCACTCTCTCCCCTCCTGTTCAACATAGTATTGGAAGTCCTGGCTAAAGCAATCAGAGAAGAGGAGGCAATCAGAGGTATTCAAATAGGAAAAGAGGAAGTCAAGTTATCTCTCTATGCAGATGATATGATGGTGTACCTTGAAAACCCAAGATAATCTGTCAAAGGCCTCCTTACATTGATAAAAACCTTTGGCAAATCTCAGGATACAAAATAAATGTACAAAAGACAATCGCATTTCTCTACACCAATAATAAACAAACAGAAACCCAAATAAAAAACACAGTTCCATTCACAATAGCCACAAAAAAAATGAAATACCTTGGCATCTTCCTAACCAGAGACGTGAAAGACCTTTACAATGAAAATTACAAAACACTGCTCAAAGAAATCAAAGCTGACATGAACAAGTGGAAAAATATCCCATGCTCATGGATTGGAAGAATCAACATTGTGAAGATGTCCATCTTACCTAAGGCAATCTACAAATTCAATGCAATACTCATTAAATTACCAACAACATTCTTCTCAGACCTAGAAAACACAACACAGGAATTCATATGGAAACACAAACGTCCAAGGATAGCCAGAATAATCCTCAGCAAAAAAAAAAAAAAAGCAGGGGGTATCACAATACCAGATTTCAAACTTTACTATAAAGCTACAATCATCAAAACAGCTTGGTATTGGTACAGGAACAGGCTTATAGATCAATGGAATAGAATTGAGATTCCAGAAGCTAAACCTCAATTTCTCAACCAACTCATCTTCGACAAGCCCCC
>NW_007129689.1:0-779 GCF_000164805.1 Carlito syrichta
TCAAATAGGAAAAGAGGAAGTCAAGTTATCTCTCTATGCAGATGATATGATGGTGTACCTTGAAAACTCAAGAGAATCTGTCAAAGGCCTCCTTACATTGATAAAAACCTTTGGCAAATCTCAGGATACAAAATAAATGTACAAAAGACAATCGCATTTCTCTACACCAATAATAAACAAACAGAAACCCAAATAAAAAACACAGTTCCATTCACAATAGCCACAAAAAAAATGAAATACCTTGGCATCTTCCTAACCAGAGACGTGAAAGACCTATACAATGAAAATTACAAAACACTGCTCAACGAAATCAAAGCTGACATGAACAAGTGGAAAAATATCCCATGCTCATGGATCAGAAGAATCAACATTGTGAAGATGTCCATCTTACCTAAGGCAATCTACAAATTCAATGCAATACTCATTAAATTACCAACAACATTCTTCTCAGACCTAGAAAACACAACACAGGAATTCATATGGAAACACAAACGTCCAAGGATAGCCAGAATAATCCTCAGCAAAAAAAAAAAAACAAAGCCGGTGCTATCACAATACCAGATTTCAAACTTTACTATAAAGCTACAATCATCAAAACAGCTTGGTATTGGTACAGGAACAGGCATATAGATCAATGGAACAGAATTGAGATTCCGGAAGCAAAACCTCAATTTCTCAACCAACTCATCTTCGACAAAGCCCCCACCACCTACCAATGGGGAGAGGAGAACCTATTCAGTAAATGGTGCTGGGAAAATTGGCTGACCACATGCAGAAGG
>NW_007129690.1:0-1068 GCF_000164805.1 Carlito syrichta
CCATCTACAAATTCAATGCAATACTCATTAAATTACCAACAACATTCTTCTCAGACCTAGAAAACACAACACAGGAATTCATATGGAAACACAAACGTCCAAGGATAGCCAGAATAATCCTCAGCAAAAAAAAAAAAAAAAAAGCAGGTGGTATCACAATACCAGATTTCAAACTTTACTATAAAACTACAATCATCAAAACAGCTTGGTATTGGTACAGGAACAGGCATATAGATCAATGGAACAGAATTGAGATTCCAGAAGCAAAACCTCAATTTCTCAACCAACTCATCTTCGACAAAGCCCCCACCACCTACCAATGGGGAGAGGAGAACCTATTCAGTAAATGGTGCTGGGAAAATTGGCTGAACACATGCAGAAGATTGAAACATGCACAAAGGTTAACTCCCAATGGATCAGAGACCTAAATGTAAAACCTCAAACCATAAGAACCTTAGAAAAGGAAGGAAATACTCTCATGGAAATTGGAACTGGCATCCAATTCCTGTACAAAACCTGAAATCCACAGGACTTAAGAGAGAAGATAGACAAATGGGACCTTATTAAACTGACAAGCTTCTACAAAGCCAAAGAAACCATCAAGAGAGCAGGGAGACAGCCTACAGACTGGGAAAAAGTATTTGCCAACTCTAGGTCTGACAAAGGCTTAACATCCTGGATCTACAAGGAACTGAAACGTACTGAAAAGAAGAAAACAAACAACCCCATTATAAAATGGGCAAAAGACATGAACAGACACTTCACAAAAGAAGACATTCGAGCAGCCAACAAACACATGAAGAAATGCTCAACCTCACTAATCATCAGGGAGATGCAAATCAAAACCACACCGAGATACCACCTAACTCCAGTCAGAATGACAATTATCAACAACTCAAAAAATAGTAGCTGCTGGAGAGGGTGTGGTGAAAAGGGAACACTTCTACACTGTTGGTGGTAGTGTAAACTAGTGCAACCTCTGTGGAAAGCAGTGTGGTGATTCCTAAAAGCTCTAAAAATTGACCTTCCATATGACCCTGCAATCCCCCTACTGGGAATATACCCTGA
>NW_007129691.1:0-615 GCF_000164805.1 Carlito syrichta
AATGAATACCATTTTCTTTTTTCTTTTTTTAATTTCTTGTTGTTAGAGTGATATGCCATAGAGTTTGTTGCCTCCAAATGACATATTTTACACCTATTTCCCAAGTTTCTCAATAAGATAAAGCTTTATGTGATTAATTTATAGGATTTTAATACTTTCAAGTTCACTGAGAATTGTTTTAGAGTTGAACACAACAAAACACTAAGGAAAGTGACTGGATAAGCATGCTTTGCAGGTGGATACTGATTCCTTTATCATCACTTCCCTACTACCCTTCTGGTGTTGTTTATGCCACTCAAGCAAAATCATTCAAATTATTATCAAGGTTTGCATCAGAAAAAACCCTAAACACACATTGGCTATGTTTTCAAGGACCTTCTCAAATTATATTTTTATTGTGATTGAAAATATTCTTGGTTTTCTCAAGTATACACAATTGAGTCTTAGGTGAAGAAAAATAATCTTCTATTTCTTTCTTTAGAATCTTTATCTCTTTTACAACTTCCCTCACCCCGCTTCACTTCCCTCCATGCTAAACTAGATGGGGATGTATGGCAGGCCAATTACAAAAAACAAGTGGGAAAGACTGAAGTCAATGCTGATTTTGGCAATTGA
>NW_007129692.1:0-926 GCF_000164805.1 Carlito syrichta
TTTAATACTTTCAAGTTCACTGAGAATTGTTTTAGAGTTGAACACAACAAATCATTAAGGAAAGTGACTGGATAAGCATGCTTTACAGGTGGATACTGGTTCCTTTATCATCACTTCCCTACTACCCTTCTGGTGTTGTTCATGCCACTCAAGCAAAATTATTCAAATTATTATCTCAAGGTTTGTATCAGAAAAAACCCTAAACACACATTGGCTATGTTTTCAAGGACCTTCTCACATTATATTTTTATTGTGATTGAAAATATTCTTGGTTTTCTCAAGTATACACAATTGAGTCTTAGGTGAAGAAAAAATAATCTTCTATTTCTTTCTTTAGAATCTTTATCTCTTTTACAACTTCCCTCACCCCGCTTCACTTCCCTCCATGCTAAACTAGATGGGGATGTATGGGAGGCCAATTACAAAAATCAAAGTGGGAAAGACTGAAGGTCAATGCTGATTTTGGCAATTGAGAAATAATTCAGCCTTCACCAAGTGTCACCAACATCTTCAGAAAGATAAGGGAAGACTGCCAATGCTGGAAATCTTGATATCAAGATAACATCATCTTGTTATAGTGGCTTTCACATTTTTTTACTGTAACCAGTTGTAAGATGTCTTAGCCTGGGATGTAGCACATTCATGCATGCACACACACACACACACACACACACTCATGCACGTGTGTGCATCAGTTCCATGAAGCAATGCTAAGCCTTCCTACCTGCCACACTTACTGTGATAATTCTATTCACTAAGCTATGTGGCTTACAATCCATCAAGTTGATTTTGGAAAAACAACCCATGTATCTAGTGAATCCCTCAAGAAATATTATCTTTTCACCACAAAAAGATAAGCATGGGAATAAATACACGTATTTTTATTATTCGAGTATACCTTAGTAAAGCTGTGAAGGGGAAAACAT
>NW_007129693.1:0-794 GCF_000164805.1 Carlito syrichta
ATGTATGGGAGGCCAATTACAAAAATCAAAGTGGGAAAGACTGAAGGTCAATGCTGATTTTGGCAATTGAGAAATAATTCAGCCTTCACCAAGTGTCACCAACATCTTCAGAAAGATAAGGGAAGACTGCCAATGCTGGAAATCTTGATATCAAGATAACATCATCTTGTTATAGTGGCTTTCACATTTTTTTACTGTAACCAGTTGTAAGATGTCTTAGCCTGGGATGTAGCTCATTCATGCATGCCACACACACACACACACACACACACACACTCATGCACATGTGTGCATCAGTTCCATGAAGGAATGCTAAGCCTTCCTACCTGCCACACTTTCTGTGATAATTCTATTCACTAAGCTATGTGGCTTACAACCCATCAAGTTGATTTTGGAAAAACAACCCATGTATCTAGTGAATCCCTCAAGAAATATTAATCTTTTCACCACAAAAAGATAAGCATGGGAATAAATACACGTATTTTTATTATTCGATTATACCTTAGTAAAGCTGTGGAGGTGGAAAACATTAAAAAGGAAGTTAAATAAATAAACCTTCTAATAGGAAAAATAAATGGGATAAGAGCATGAACTCTCGTTGGCACTTGGCACCACGCCAGGGATTGACGTCAGCAGAATTGACGTGTTTAACAATACTTCCATTTTCCAGAGAAGATGTGTCACTTTGAGAGGCATTAGAGAGAAAACTTATAGGACCCTGAAATTCTGCCCACAGGCCAGAAAACCACAGAAACAGAAAATTTTAATGAAAATTTTATGGACTTGCTGGTTTA
>NW_007129694.1:0-5479 GCF_000164805.1 Carlito syrichta
CTCACAACTTTGAAATCTTAATAGGACGGACCTTGACTACTGAGCAATCATTAGGTTTCAATCACTTGTGTACAGCGTTCTGCCAAATGTGGTAGACAAGGTGGATTTTATTCCTAAGAAGTACAGAGAAGCATGTGTTCACACCTATCCAAAAATTTCTACAGGGAGAAGTGATAATACAAGAATCCTCGAAACTAGGGAGTCTTTTTTTTTAAAGCAGTTTTTATTGAGAGGACCGAGAAACACCCTAACTGGGACGACACTGAGGGAGTTGCCCGCGACGTAGTCTTTTATAATTATCGTCACGGAGTCCTGTTGGAGCTTAGTTGTAACACAACCAAATAATATTTTAGCACTTTCTTTAGTTTAGAAACTTATGGATGTTTTTAGTATTGTGTAGCAGAGATTGAGCAGTTTTTGGTACAGGATTTTAACATTGCTTTTGCTAAGATCGTAAACAATTTTTCCAGAATTTTCAATTATCTAAATTTTTATACTAACGTGGATCCCAAAGACTAACTATTTTTTAAATCTCCGTGTTATTTTGGTTTATGTATTTATTGGACCCCATATTCTCATTTTTCTCTGTGCCTCATTTTATTTTATTTTTTTTATTTATTTATTTATTTTTTATTTTTTTTTTGAGTTGGAGTCTCACTCTTTCGCCCAGACTGGAGTGCAGTGGCCGCTCCCGGCCACCGCAGCCTCGACTTGCTGGGCTCCGGCAATCCTTCCGCCTCAGCCTTCCAAGTAGCCGGAATTACAGGCATGTGCTACCATGCCCGGCTAATTTTTTTATTTATTGTAGAGATGAGGTCTCGCTGCCCAGGCGGGTCTCGAACCCGCGGGCTCAGGCAATCCACTCACCTCAGCCTCCCAAAGGCGCGGGATTACAGGCTGAGCCACCGAGCCCGGCTGTGCCTCATTTTAAATGCTTGGTGATTAAAAGTATCTGATTAATCTGATACTATGATGCAGAGTACAGCCATATGTCTTAGGTTGAGAAAATACTAGGTGATTCGAAGGAAATACTCTTTTAAAAATATAAATTAGGTTAAACTATAAAGGGAATGTCATTTTATATTTCCTTCAAATATATAAGGGTAAGTTTTCTCTAAGGATTGCACATCTGTAACATTTAATCAAAATTAACAAGCAGAAAATACAGAGTGCACCAAGAAAATGTACATAAAATTTTAGAATGGAGAAAGCTGTATTGAACTATGATACTCTTTTATTTTCTAAATTTTTTAAGATTTATTATGCATTCTGCCTTTTGAATAGCACTTAGGTACACTGAATCTCAAGGTTAAGTTTTCTAAGAATGATAAATATCTGGAACCTCAAAAGTTTCAATTTAGGCAGAATAATTCATTCAGAATTTTTGTGAGAAACACTGAAGTTGTCAATTTTGAAGGCAGAAGTATACAATGCATTCCAACCTATTAAAAGGAAAATGAGTTTTCATCGGAGTATTACACAGTTTTTAAATAATCAATCCCTGCCTAATGTACATTTTGAAGCCCAACCGTGAATTGTTAAAGTAAAAAAAATAAAAAAATAAAAAATAGAACAAACAACTAAAGCCAGTTGCATTTTTTACAGCTTTCATTTATTTATTTATTTATTTACTTTAATTTTTTTAAAAATATGGGGTAAAATTCAGAGTTAGATATACAAACATTGATTATACAGCATTCCTGGTTGATGAGGTATGACCCTCCTTTCTGTAGCAGTATCCCTACATTGCCAATATTACCCCTTCCCCTAAAGAGTTTTCCAGTACTGCCAATCTCTTTCTTACAGAACTATAAGTGATCAATTTCAGCTCATGAGTGAGAGCATATGGAACTCTTTTCTTTGTTTCTGTGTTAAATCACTGAAAATGACCTACCTCATATCCCTTAAACGTTCTGCAAAATTCTTCTATCAGTCCTTTTTTATGGCTGCATAATATTCCCCTGTGTATATGCCACATTTATTTTATCCATTACTGCTTGGATGAGCAACATGATTGGTACCAAGTTTACTGCAATTGTGCTAAAGCTGGAAAAATCGTACATGTGGAGGTATCAATTCGGGAAAATGTTTGGAGTTCCTCCAGGTATATACTCTACAGGGGAATTACTGAGTCGTGTGGTAGGTCAAGATCTTCTCCCTTTACAAACCAAAACACGGTTTTCCAAAGATGTTGTTCTAATTGTCAGTCCACATGAACTGTAGAAGCATTTATTTCTTCCCAAATCCTTACCTGCATCTTTTATTGTTTGTTTTATGAATGATGGCAGTCTCACAGGGGGTATGTGGTATTGAAAAGTGGTGTCATTTGCATTTTTATGATGATGAGTGAGGTGGAGCAATTTTCATGTTTCTGCAGGCTACCCATATCTCTTCTTATGAAAAGTGTCCAAGCACGTATTTTGGACACTTTTCAAAGGGAATGTTTGTCTGATTTTTCTGTGTTTGAGTTTCTTGCAGATCCTAGATGTAAAGCCTCTTTACAGATATATAGGTGAAGAATCATTTTTCCCATTCTGTTGACTGTATCCCCGCCCTTCTGACGGTTTCTTTTGTTTGCAGAAGTATATTATTTCATGAGATCCCACTTGTCTTACGTCTTAAGGCATGGGTATTTAGGTACCTGAAGATGGATTAGTTTCCAATTCCAGTTCCCCTAATGGTGTCTCCTGCGTTTTCTAAAATCATTATAATTTGTTGTTGCGTTTAGGTCTTTGATCCATATAGATTTAATGAGTATGGTGATAGATAGGGGTCCTGGTTCAATCTTGTGCATGTTGTCAGTATTTTCCCAGCAGAATTTACTGAATATGTTCTCCATTACCCAGTTGGTCTTAGAGGATTTTTCGAAGATGAGTTGCTTGAGGATTTGAGCATTTCATTCTCTGTCCTGATCCATATGGACCTATCCTTGTACCAATAGCAGACTGTGTTGATTATTGTAAATATATAGTAAAATTGAAGTCTGGAACTGCGATAGCTCATGTTTTGTTTCTTTTGATAAGTTTCTTTTGGCTGTTCATGATGGTTTATGGTTTCATATGAATTATTTTTCGTAATTTCCAGGTCTGAGATGAATGATGTTAACTTAATGGTTTCTTCATTGAATCTATAGAATGACTGTAAGGCTAATTTTTACATTTAAAGAGGTAAGTAAAATCAGGGAAACAAGCATGTCAAATTATCATTTATGACATCAGCCTCAGAGCTTTGACATGATAATCGGAGGGACCTTCACTACTGAGCAATCTTTAGGCTTCAAGCACTTGTGTACAGTGCTCAAAAAATGCGGTAGACACGTTGGATTTCATTCCAAAGAAGTGAAGATAACCATGTGTTCACATGGCGAACACATCAAAAAATTCTCCAGGGGTAAGTAACCATTCAAGAATCCTCTAAACGTGGATGTCTTTTTTTGTTTTTAAGGCAGTCTTTACTGAGAGGACTGAGAAACTCCCAAATTGGGGGGGGGGCTAAGGGAGTTGCCCACGAGGTAGTCTTTTATTATTATGATCACTGAGTCCTGTTGGCGCTTGGTTATAGCACAACCAAATAATATTTTGGTGCTTTCTTTAGTTAAGAACCTTTTGGAGGTTTTTAGTATTGTGTAACAGCATTTGAGCAGTTTTTCCTACAGGATTTGAACACTGCTTTTGCTAAGATCATAATCAATTTTCCAAAATTTTCAGTTATCTAAATTTTTAAACGAATGGTGAACCCAAATATCTACTACTCTGTAAATCTCCATGTTATTTTGTTTTATACATATTGGACCCCAAATTCTCTTTTTTCTGTGTGCTTCATTTTAAATGGTTGGTGATTAAAACTAAAAGATTAATCAGATACTTTTTTGCAGAGTACAGCATTATGTTTTAGGTACAAAAAATACTACGGGATTCAATGAAAATACTCTTTTAAAAATAAAAATTGGGTCAAAATATAAATGGAATGTGATTAATTTTCTCTAATGAGTCCACATCTATAACATTTCATCAAAATTAACAAGCAGAAAATGCAGAGTGCACCAAGAAAATTTACACAAATTTTAAGAATAAAAAAAGCTGTATTAAATTGATACTGTTTTATTTTCTAAAATTTTTAAAGATTTATTATGCATTCTGCGTTTTGAATAGCACTTAGATACACTGAATCTCAAGGTTCAGTTTCTAAGAATGATGTATATCTGGAATCTCAACAAGTTTCAATTTAGGCAGAATAAAACATTCCGAATTTATGTGAGAAACACTGTAGTTGTCAATTTTGAAGGCAGAATTATACCATGTATCCCAACGTATTAAAAGGAAAAGGTGTTACCATTTGAGTATTATGCAATTTAAAAAAATCTATCCCTGCATGATGAATATTTCTAGTCCCAACCCTTAATTGTAACCATTTTTAAAGAAAAAAAAGAATAAACAAATAATATCAGTGGCATGTTTTACAGCTTTCATTTATATGCTTATTTTTTTATTTACTTTAACTTTATTTTAAATTGTGGGTTACAATTCAGAGTTAGGTATATATCCTTTGATTATGCAGGGTCCCTGGTTTACAAGGTATGCCCCTCCCTTCCTTACCAGTATCCCCCCACTGCCAATCTCACCGTTCCTCCTAAACAGGTTTCCACTACTGCCAATCACTTTAGAACATGTACTATAAGTAATCCAGTTCAGCTCATTTGTGAGAACTTATGGAACTCTGTTCTTTGGTTCTGTGATAAATCACTGAAAATAACCTATCTCATATCCATCAAATGTTCTGCAAAATCCTTCTATCTGTCCTTTTTTATGGCTGCATAATATTCCACTTTGTATATACCTCTTTTCTTTTACCCATTCCAGTTTTGATGGGCAACATGTTTGGTACCATGTTTTTTGCTATTGTGATTAGAGCTGCAAAACTCATACAGGTGCAGGTATGTTTTTGGTAAATGATTTCAGTTCCTCCAGGTATATTCTCTAGAGGGGAATTTATGAGTCACATGGTAGGTCAAGATCTTGTCCCTTTACAAACAACCACAGTATTTTCCAAAGATGTTGCTCTACTTTTCAGTCCACCTGCATTGTAGAAGCATTCATATCTTCCAAAATACAGACCTGCCTCTGTTTTCAAAGTTCCATATGTTTTCACTTATGAGGTGAACTTGATCACTTACAGTGCTGTAAGAAAGTGATTGGCAGTAGTGGAAAACTGTTTAGGGAGAGAGGTGAGATTGGCAGTGGAGGGGTACTGCTTGGGAAGGGAGGGGCATGCCTCATTAAACAGGTAACCTCCAAAATCAATGTTTGTATACCTCACTCTGAATTGCACTCCACATTTAAAAAAAATTAAAACAAATAAATAAATAAATAAATAAAAGTTGTAAAACATGCAACTGATTTTATCTGTTTATTCTATTATTCAAAATTTAAATATGGGTGCAATTCAATGTTGGGCTTAGAAATGTTCATTGCGCAGGGAG
>NW_007129695.1:0-866 GCF_000164805.1 Carlito syrichta
CAGTGGCCGCTCCCGGCCACCGCAACCTCGACCTGCTGGGCTCCTGTAATCCTTCCGCCTCATCCTTCCAAGTAGCCGGAATTACAGGCATGTGCTACCATGCCCGGCTAATTTTTTTATTTATTGTAAAGATGAGGTCTCGCTGCCCAGGCGGGTCTCGAACCCGCGGGCTCAGGCAATCCACTCACCTCAGCCTCCCAAAGGCGTGGGATTACAGGCTGAGCCACCGAGCCCGGCTGTGCCTCATTTTAAATGCTTGGTGATTAAAAGTATCTGATTAATCTGATACTATGATGCAGAGTACAGCCATATGTCTTAGGTTGAGAAAATACTAGGTGATTCGAAGGAAATACTCTTTTAAAAATATAAATTAGGTTAAACTATAAAGGGAATGTCATTTTATATTTCCTTCAAATATATAAGGGTAAGTTTTCTCTAAGGATTGCACATCTGTAACATTTAATCAAAATTAACAAGCAGAAAATACAGAGTGCACCAAGAAAATGTACATAAAATTTTAGAATGGAGAAAGCTGTATTGAACTATGATACTCTTTTATTTTCTAAATTTTTTAAGATTTATTATGCATTCTGTCTTTTGAATAGCACTTAGGTACACTGAATCTCAAGGTTAAGTTTTCTAAGAATGATAAATATCTGGAACCTCAAAAGTTTCAATTTAGGCAGAATAAAACATTCAGAATTTTTGTGAGAAACACTGAAGTTGTCAATTTTGAAGGCAGAAGTATACAATGCATTCCAACCTATTAAAAGGAAAATGAGTTTTCATCGGAGTATTATACAGTTTTTAAATAATCAATCCCTGCCTAATGTACATTTTGAAGCCAAACCGTGAATTGTTAAAGT
>NW_007129696.1:0-901 GCF_000164805.1 Carlito syrichta
ACCACCTACCAGTGGGGAGAAGAGAACCTATTCAGTAAATGGTGCTGGGAAAACTGGTTGACCACATGCAGAAGATTGAAACAGGACCCTTATCTATCCCCATGCACAAAGGTTAACTCCAAATGGATCAAAGACCTAAATGTAAAACCTCAAACCATAAGAACCTTAGAAAAGGAAGGAAATACTCTCATGGAAATCGGAACTGGCATCCAATTCCTGTACAAAACCCGAAACCCACAGGACTTCAGAGAGAAGATAGACAAATGGGACCTTATTAAACTGACAAGCTTCTGCAAAGCCAAAGAAACCATCAAGAGAGCAGGGAGACAGCCTACAGACTGGGAAAAAGTCTTTGCCAACTCTAGGTCTGACAAAGGCTTAACATCCTGGATCTACAAGGAACTGAAGCGTACTGAAAAGAAGAAAACAAACAACCCCATTATAAAATGGGCAAAAGACATGAACAGACACTTCACAAAAGAAGACATTCGAGCAGCCAACAAACACATGAAGAAATGCTCAACCTCACTAATCATCAGGGAGATGCAAATCAAAACCGCACTGAGATACCACCTAACTCCAGTCAGAATGGCAATTATCAACAACTCAAAAAATAACAGCTGCTGGAGAGGGTGTGGTGAAAAGGGAACACTTCTACACTGTTGGTGGGAGTGTAAACTAGTGCAACCTCTGTGGAAAGCAGTGTGGCGATTCCTAAAAGCTCTAAAAATTGACCTTCCATATGACCCTGCAATCCCCCTACTGGGAATATATCCTGAAGAACACAAATCACTCTATAAAAAAGATACCTGCACACGTATGTTTATCGCAGCATTGTTCACATAGCAAGAACCTGGAAACAACCATGCTGCCCATCAAAAGAGGACTGGATTAAAAAAAT
>NW_007129696.1:1097-17111 GCF_000164805.1 Carlito syrichta
AACGTAATTGTACACCTAATCCTTAACTGTACCCCACAAAACTATAATAAAATTACTGATTAATTAAAAAAAAAAAAAAAAAAAAGAATATATTTAAAACTCTCAAAGCTCAATAATAAAAAAACAAAAAAAAGTTGATAAAGATTAAAAGATTTAGACATACATTTGACCTAAGAAAATATTTGGAAGTCGAATAAGCATAGGAAAAAATGCTCAACATCATTAGGCATTACAGAAATGCAAGTTAAAACCACAGTGATATACCACTACTAATGCATTAAAATGGGTAAGATTTTCTAAAACTGATTATATTAAACGATGGCAAGGATGCTGAACAACTGGAACTTTTATACGTTGCTGGTGGGAATGCAAATTGTTCAGCCACTTAGGAAAACAGTATGGCAATTTCTTATAAAGTTAATGAAGCACTAATCATACAACCTAGAAACCTTACTCCTAGGTATTTAGTCAAGGTAAATGAAAACATATGTTCACTCAAAACCTGTATGCAAATATTTGTGTAGCTTTATTCATAATCACCCAAAACAACCCAAATGTTCTTTAACTAAAGTAAACACATAAATTGTGATATATCCATACAATGGAATATATTACTCACCCCCCCAAAAAGATAGAATGAATTACAAACACACCCAACAACATCAATGAATATTAAATGCCTTATGCTAAGTGAAAGAAATAAGATTTAGGAGGCTACTGTATGATTCTACTTATAACTACTAGGGCAAAAAACTGCTAGGTCAATGATTGCCATGAGCTGAAAATGGAAGGAAAGGATTGCTACAAAGGGACACAAGAGAGTGTGACTTAAAAATCAGAGGGTGATTTCCAAAGTCAAAAGTCAATTCTGTGTGTTTGTGTTTGTATGTGTGTGTGTGTGTGTGTGTGTGTGTGTGTTCACGAACATAGATAAACATACATGTTCATAAACTTGCTGTTTCATCATCATAAGCATATATTAAATGTCTATTGGGAAATGTCTCTTTTTCAATTATATATAATCAAATCCTCTTTTAAAGGATTTTAAAGTTTGTGTTTTTTTTAAAAGAAAGAAAAGGTTTTACTTATTTTGTAAAACTGAATGAGAAAATAGATACTCTAGTCTCAAAAGGTTTTTAGAGACATTTGCAAATTTTTGTGTTGTTATTTTTAGTTTGTTAGAGAATAAGTGTTTTTTATTTTAATTCTCCCCCAGACCATACTGCTTCTACTTTAAAATATTTCTTTTTCTTATTCATTTATACCTTTTCTCTTTCATCTATACAATTTACTGCTGTGATATTGCACTTACAAATATGTTTTATTATTTTACTTCCTTGCCATAAAACAATGAACCTTAGATGTCAGAATCTCTCATTTTTAGCTGGGTATGGTGACACACATCTGTAGCCTCAGCTGCTTGGGAGGATGAAGTTAAAGATTAGCTTGTCCCAGGAGTTTGAGGACACAGTATATTATGATCATACTTGTGAATAGCCATTGCACTCCAGCCTGGGCGATATAGTGAGATACTGTCTCTTAAAAAAAAAACCCTCTCACTTTTAAAGGCTATTTCAAGGCTCATTTTGGCAATTTTCTCAGGATCATATGTCCCTATCAAATTTGTAGAAATGGGCTATTTTAATCTTAATAGATTATAAGGTATCTTTTCAGTCCAACTTCCTCTCATATTTTTTCTTGTGTTTTATTTGTTGTGTTGGACTGTCAGCAAGCATTTTTGGGATCAGGCAAAGCGGAAACTGCATTGGGGGTACATTTAGTGTGGGCATAGTGGACTAAATTTAAGTATGTAGTTAGATTATTGCTAGCCAGCCCAGTACAGGAATGGCTTCCAGAAATAATTCTGGTACAGAGCTGGCAAACATAATTGAAGCGTGAACATGTCCCGTGGTACCAGATGCTGGCAGAATATGGGTAGTGGAGGAGAAACAAGGTTGAAATATACAGAGCCAGAGTATAATACAGAGCCAGTGAATAATTCTTCCAAATCTTGCAGCCCATATATAATAGTAACTTGATAGAGATGTTTTCAAATTTGACAATAATTCATAGAAAATTTTATACAACATGACAATAAGTTATGAACCTAAAAGAAACTTTTAAAAATTATCATTACATAAAGGGTACCTGTGCCTGAATCAGGGAAAGTGAGGACTGGAGGCCTAAGCTTCACCTGCACATCGATTACTCATGTTCCTAATCCTGACTTGTACCCCACATCTCTATAATAACATAAAATTAAAAAATCTTTAATAAATAGCAAAATTTGATCACCTATGCTTGAGTAAAGATTGAATTATCTTATTTCTATATAAAAAATATTACAAAATTGTTGCCACATGAAGAAGCATTCAAAGCACAAGCAGTGGAAAATGTAGAAAAAGCATTATAGATATGTCTAGTAGTTAACTAATAAAAATGTTGTTTTTCTGGATTAGGGACATCTATAAACATGCATAAACTCAGCTTCTGGTGATGGCTTTTTGTGATGCATCACACCATGGCAGAAAGTCAAAGGGGAAGCAGACACTTGTGAAAAGACAAAACCTGAGAAGTTTCTTGGCTTTATAACTACCCAGTCTTATTTGAACTAATCCGTATCTCTAAGAACTAATCCAATCTTACCAGAGCGAGAAATGGCTTACTAACATGAGAACGCACCAAGCCATTCCTCAGGAATCTACCTCCATGGCCCAAGCACCTCCCTCTAGGTCCCACCTCCCAACACTGCCACATTAGGGATTCAGTTGCAACATGAGTTTTGGTGGGGACAGCTATATCCAAACCATAGCAACCAGCTTTTGGTTTTGATGGTTTTCTGTATCAATTTTCTATTTGCAGTTTTATTGATTTCTGCTCTAATTTTTGTTATATCTTTTTTTTTCCTGCTTACTTTGGTTTTAATTTGCTTTTCTTCCTAAAGTGAAAGTTTAGATCATTGACTTTACATCTTTTTAAATATATTCATTCAGTGCTATGTTACTCTAAGCAAAACTTCTGCTGTATCACACAAATTTTGAAATGATGTGTTTTTAATTTCATTTAGTTCAAAATGTTTTTAAGTTTCTCATGAGATTTCTTTTTTGACTCATGAATTATTTATAAGTATATTGTTTAATCTTCAAGTATTTGAGGAATTTTCCTGCTATCTTTCAGTTACTGATTTCTAGTTTAATTGTATTGTAGTTTGATTTAACAATATACAAATTATGTTTTTTAAACTTGTTAAGATGTATTTTATGGCCCAGAGTGTGATCCCCAACTATAATAGTGGATTCATCTATTTTTCCCTGCACTTCTATCAGTTTTTGCCTCACATATTTTTAGGCTCTGTTCTTATGTGCCTGTACATTAAGAATTATTATGCCTTCTTGGTGTTGACTCCTTTGTTATTATATAATGCTCGTTTTTATCCCTGATAACTTTCTTTGCTCTGAAGCCTGCTCTATCAGAAATTAATATAGCCACTCCCACTTTCTTTAATTAGTGCTAGCATGGTATGTCTTTTTACATTCTTTTACTTTTAATCTGTATGTGTCTATTTATATATTTAAAGTGGGTTTCTTGTGTACAACATATAGTTGGGTATTTTTTGTTGTTTTGTTTTGTTTTTGAATTGGAGTCTCACTCTGTCACCCAGGCTGGAGTGCAGTGGCATACTCAGCAGGCCCCAGTGTCAACCTGCTAGGCTCCAGCGATCCTTCCACCTCAGCCTTCCAAGTAGCTGGAATTACAGGTGTGTGCTACCACACCCGGCTAATTTTTTATTTATTGTAGAGACGAGGTCTTGCCAAGTTGCCCGACTGGTCTCAATCCTGCGGACTCAGGCATTCCACTTGCCTTGGCCTCCCAAAGTGCTGAGATTACAGGCTGAGCCACCAAGCCTGGCCAGTTATTGTTTTTTAATTCACTTTGACAATCGCTATCTTTTAATTGGTATATTTAGACCATTGATGTTTAATGTAATTATTGATATAAATGGATTAAGAGCTACCATATTTATTACTGTTTTCTATTTGTTGCCCTTGTTGTTTGCTTCTATTTTGCCTTCTACACTCTTTGTCTTCTGTGGTTTTAACTGAACATTTCAGATAGTCTCTTTCTTTAGTATATCAATTATACTTCTTTTTTTTTTTTTTACTTTTTTAGTGATTACTCTATAGTCTGCAATATATATTTAAGTTCACTTTCAATTAACACTGTACCATTTTATAAGTGGTACAAGTACCTTATAATACCAAAATATTCCTAATTCCTTTATTCTGTTTCATGTATTATTACTGCTGCTTATCTCCCTTATACATAACAGTACATAATAAAGTATATATATGTACACACACACACATATAAGTATAGCATAGGCAATTGAATACCTTGTTGCCATTTATTTTGAGAAAACTGTTTTCTGTTAAATCAACTAAGACTAAGAAAAATAAACTGGGCTCTCACGCCTGCAATTTCAGCACTTTGGGAGACTGAGGCAGGAGATAGTTTGAGTCCAGGAGTTCAAGACCAGCATAGACAACATAGCAAGACCTCGTCTCTACAAAAAAAAAAAAAAAATTAGCCAGGCATAGTGGTGTGCACCTGTAGTCCTAGCCACTTAGGAGGCTGAGGCAGAAGAATTATCTGAGGCCAGGAAGTCAAGGTTGCAGTGAACCATGATCACGCCATGGTACTCCAGTCTGGGTGACAAACTGCAACCCTGAGTCCGAAAAAAAAGAAAGAAAAAATATATATTTTTAAAAGTTTTTATTTTACCTTCATTGATTCATTCTCATTCATTCATGCTTTTCCTTTACGTAGATCCAAGTTTCTAACCTATATCATTTCCTACTCTCTGAAGAATTTTTTCAACATTTCTTGCAAGAGAAGTTTTCTGCCAACAAATGCCCTCAATTTTTACATCTAAGAAAGGTTTTATTTCTCCTTTACTTTTGAAGGATAATTTCACAGAGTACAGATTTTAAATTTTCATTTCACTCTCTTTTTCCTTGGTGGTTTCTGATAAGTCAGTTTCCTATCTTTGTTTCTCTGTAGGTTACGGTATTTTTTTCTTCTTTTATATTTTTGATTTTCTGAAGTTTGATTATCATAAGCTTAGGTGTAGGGTTTATTTACTCATTTTTGTTGTCCTGCATCTGTGGTTTGGTGTCTGACATTAATTTATTGTAAATATTGTTTCTGTTCCCTTCTCTTTTTCTTTTCTTCTACTATTCCCACTATGTGTGTGTTAACCTTTTTTGGTTGTCCCACACTTTTTGGATGTTCTGTTCATGTTTTTTGTCAGTCTTTTTCCTTTACATTTCAGTTTTGGAAGTTTCTATTATCATATTTGCAATCTCAGATTTTTTTTCCCTCTTGACTGTGTCCAGTCTATTAATGCGTCCACCAAAGACATTCTTCATTTCTGTCACCGTTTTGGTTTTTGGGGGGGTTTTTTTTGAGTTGGAGTCTCACTCCGTTGCCCAGGCTGGAGTGCAATGGCACACTCACGGCCACTCCAGCATCAACCTGCTGGGTTCTGGCGATCCTTCTACCTCAGCCTTCCAAGTAGCTGGAACTACAGGCATGCGTTACCACACCCAGCTAATTTTTGATTTATTGTACAGACAAGTTGTCCGAACTGGTCTCGAACCTGCAGGCTCAAGCAATCCACTCATCTCAGCCTCCCAAAGTGCTGGGATTACAGACAGAGCCACCGAGCCTGGCCTGTATTTTTTACTTGTCAGTATACCTTGGAATTTTTTTTGAAAGTTGGACATAATGTGTGCTTAAAAGGAACTGCGGTAAATAGGACTTTAGTAATGTAGTGAAAAGGTGTAGGGGGAGGAAAGTTCTATAGTTTGATTATATCTCGGTCTTTTGGTGAACTTGTGTCCCTGGACTGTGAACATCACTATTGCTTCTGTTTTTTTCTTCTTGAGTGAGACAGGATGGCTGGGAGTTGGGGGGCTGGATTTGAGTATTTTCTTTCCTCTGGGTAGGTTTGACTCCGATAAATTTCTGCAGCTTAGGCTCTGGTAAAGTAGTTTCACCTGAAAGCAGACCTTGTTAAGAACACAATACTCTGGTATTTTTCAAGATGGTTCCTTTTCTCCAACCCCTACCAGAAATACAAGAGTTTTTTTCTCTGATATTCACTGATGACCTGGTAGAAGTCCTAGATGTAAAACTCACAGAGTTATATGGTCCCCCCCTTACTGGGCTCCCCTGGAGTTTTTAACTCTCAAAATTGTACACACTGATCCTCCATCAGTTGGTCAGTTACAGTTCAGATTTTTCTACTCCAGCACTGGCTTCCATAAAAATTTCTGCCCAGGGATTTCTGGTCTGATAAGTTGTGATTCTCTGTATCTACCTGTCTCTCTCTTCAATTTTGGGAGCATTCGATTGCCCTGTGACTGCACTTCTCTTACAGATCTAAAAAGAGTTGTCAGTTTTTCAGTTTAACTTTTTACCTGTTGTTGGGATGAAGTAGCAACTCCTAAGCTCCTTACATGCCAGACAAGAAACTGAAAGTTTCTCACCAAAGATTATTAAGCAAAGGAATATCATGATTTGTATTTTTAGAAGATCATTTTAGTATTGCAGAAAAGATTAGAAGGAAGGAAAATGGAGTAATTCGGGACTACCACCATATCCTGGGACATACCCATCACAACTGTAGAGAATTTGACTTTATGAGTTCAATTTAATATAGATTTTAGTTTATGGTGTACTTATTCTTCATGTTTTATTTATTTTTTCCTAATAACAAGATCCATAGAAAAAGCATCTTTTAAAAGCAGTGAGAGTATTAAAGCAGCACAAAAAAATCCATGCATAAAGATGCTAGAGTGAATGTCTTCTGCATTTATGTTTGTATATGTATAATTTTTCTTTATACTTATTTATTTTTATTTTAGATTCAAGGGGTACACATGCGTATTTGTTATATGGACATATTGTATAGTGGTGAGGATTGGGTCTCAGGTTGCCCATTCCTCGGTTAGTGAACATTGTATCACATATGTAGTTTCTGAACCCTAACCTGCCTCTCCCCTCCCCGCTTATTGGTGCTCTCATTGTCTATTACTTCCATCTCTGTGACCGTTTAGCTTCTATAAAAGAGTCAGAACATGCAGTGTTTGGTTTTCTATTTCTGAGTCAATTCACTTAGGATGATGACCTTCAGTTATATCCATATTGCTGCAAAGGACATTACTTCATTTTTTTTTTGACTGCATTTTATTTATGTTGATAAATGTCACCATTCTGTCATCTTTGTGGCTATACAGTATTGCATTTTGTGTAACATTCACCTTTCAGAATACTTGTAATTTTCTAATTTGTCAGTTAAGATCTTGTGCATTCGGTTTCCTGAAATATGTGTGTTGGGGGGAAGGGTTGGTCTTTATTGTTCTTTTTGAGCTTTTATTTATTTACTTTGTGTTAAAGATTGAATTACATAAATATTTAGTATCTTTTCCCCCAGAACTTAGTCTTATATATATATTACATAATAGGCATAGACAAGCATAAGGAGAGTAAGAAAGCAGTCATATTGTAGAGCAGTGTTTCTCAGCCCTGTCAACCTAATGCCCACTTTTTATAATAAATGTTTTATAATGCTCCTCTTATTATACTGAATTGAAATTCATAGCTATATTAATCTATGTCCACATGTAATTTTAAAAAATTAATAGAACCCCAGCATAACATTGAAGAAAAATAAAAATTAAGGAAACTATAATAAAATATGTACTTAAATATGTAAATAGATAGAAATGACTACACTAGAAGACAAATTTAAAATAGGAGTGAAATAAGTATATTTATACATTAGATTACATTAAATCTAAGACTTTGTTTATAATATGTACATTATTTCATATACCACCAAGGGAAAAAGTGCTGCAATTAAATTGGTAAACACCTATAAATTCAAGAGGTACTAAATGAGAAAAATGTGAATCATAAAACTGATAAAACTTGACATACATATATAGAATAATTGTGAACACTTTTCTCTACAAATGCAAGCTAATACAGCTGTGTGTGTTTATAGTGCCATTACTGTTAGTGGCATGATTTTCCAAAGTTAACTTTCTGGGTTAACTTTCAAACATAACAAGGTACAGTCTCTTTGAGTTAACAGCAATTATGGTCACTCTAAGATTCATTGTTTATTAAAATTGTCCAAAAAAAAGGTTTGTCCCTGTAACCCTGAATTTTTGGCTCCTGCTGCCTGTTCTTAGGCATAAAACAAGCATATTCATGTCTTCAACCCTGCTCTCATTTTTATATTTTTGTTCTATTTCTGGACCACAGAGACATTTATCTTGTCTTTGTCCCCAAATGTAAATTTTTTTTCTCTTCATATTTTATACTGAATATGAAGCAGGGAAGATATATTAAAGCTTGAACTTACTGATCCATGTTGTGTGGAAGTCTTTTTGTATTTTATTTTTAAAAACTGTATGTAGGTATTGCTTTGATAAAAATAATCTTTAAAAATACAGTTCTAAAATTTTTAAAAGCTAGGCATGATGGTACACACATGTAATTTCCAGTGCTTTGGGAGCCCAAGGCAGGAGTATAGCTTGAGGCCAGGCATTTGAGACCAGCTTGGGCAACATAGCAGGACCCTTTCTCAACAAAACTACAACAGAATTAGTCAGGCATGGTGGCGCATTCCTGTAATCCTAGCTACTAAAGAGGCGGAGGCTGGCAGGAGGATCCCTTGAACCTGGAAGTTCGAGGTTTAGTAAGCTCTGATTTTGCCACTGTACTCCAGACTGGGCAACCAAGTGAGACCCTGTCTCTAAAAAATGCTTTTTAATAAACAAATTTTATAACAGGAGCTAAATGCTATAGGCAGTTATCTAGACAAAAGTAAGTTCTGGTGACTGCAACAAAAAGTATATGGTAAACAAGTCTTAGTTGTTTTTTTTTAACTTTTTTTTTATTTTAAAGATGTGGGGTAAAATTCAGGGTTAGGTATACAAACGTTCATTATGCAGGTACCCTTGTTGATGAGGTGTGCCCCCCCTCCCCAGGCAGATTCCCACTACTACCAATCCCACTTCCCTACCCCCCACCCTGGCAGTTTCCCGCTACTGCCAATCCTTTTCTTATAGTATTACGATAATTGTTCAAGGTCCGCTTATGAGTGAGAACATGTGATACTCAGTTCTTTGATTCTGTGAAAGATCACTCCATATTATAGACTCTAAGTCCTTCCAGGTTGCTGTGAAGTTCATGGTTTTGTTCTTCTTTATGTCTGTGTAATATTCCATCATGCATATGTACCACATTTTAAAAATCCAGTCCTCTTTTGATGAGCAGCAAGGTTGGTTCCATGTTCTTGCTACTGTGAACAATGCTGCAATAAATATATGTGTTTACAGAGTGATTTGGGTTCTTCTGGGTATATTCCCAGTAGGGAGATTGTGGGGTCATATGGAAGGTCGATTTTTAGATCTTTTGGGAATTGCCAGTTTTCCACAGAGGCTATACTAGTTTATACTCCCACCAACAATGTAGAAGTGTTCCCTTTTCGCCACATCCTCTCCAGCATCTGTTGTTTTTTGAGTTATTGAGATAGCCATCCTGACTGGAGTTAGGTGGTATCTCAGTGTAGTTTTAATTTGCATTTCTTTGATGACTAGTGAGGCTGAGCATTTTTCTATGTATTTGATAATAAAGCTACAATAATCAAAACAGCTTGGTATTGGTACAAGAACAGGCATATAGGCCAAAGGAACAGGATAGACATTCCAGAAGCAAAACTTCAATATCTCAACCAACTAATCTTCGACAAAGCCCCCACCACCACCAACTGGGGAGAGGAGAACCTATTATCTATTCAGTAAATGGTGCTGGGAAAATTGGCTGACCACATACAGAAGATTAAAACAAGATCCCTACCTATCACCATACACAAAAATCAACTCTAAATGAATCAAAGACCTAAACATAAAACCTCAAACTATAAGAACCTTAGAAAATGCAGGAGACACTCTTATGGAAATTGTAACTGGCAACCAAATCCCGATCAAAACCCCAAGTGCCCATGCCATAAAAGATAAGATAGGCAAGGGGGACCTCATCAAACTGACAAGCTTCTGTAAAGCCAAAGAAGCCATCAAGAGAGCAGGGAAACCACCCATAGACTGGGAAAAAATATTTGCCAACTGTCTGTCTGACAAAGGCCTAATATCTAGGATCTACAAGGAACTCAGACGTACTGAAAAGAAAAAAACAAACAGCCCCATTAGAAAGTGGGCAAAAGATATGAATAGACAGTTCTCAAAAGAAGACATACAAGCAGGTCTTAATCTTATTAAGGAAAAATTGGTTTGCTTTTTTTCATAGTATGCGTCATTCTTACCAACACCAAATAACATACTGAAGCATCTGCTTTTAATGTTATGATACACAACAAATTAAATAACATCATAACCTTGTATCTGAAATAATGACAATTTAAACAAACAAAAGAGTTAGTAGAAACAGAGAAATAATATATGAGCATATATTCATAATCATGGTTATGACTCCAGGCCTGAAGATTGAGAGAGTGTGAGATCTTAGGAAGAGGTACTGACAGTTAATTTCTCTAATTTCATGAAATTTTATGAGAATCATCATTGCTCATATTTTTCTTATAAAATACACTGTAAAATATGCATATTTAATATTTTTATATTTTAAAAATTTATAAGGTAATCTACATATAATGATATACACAGTTTTTGCAAGTGACTGTTATCCAATCACTGGTTTATTATATATCTTTTTTGATAATTTGCCTATGTTTGTGATGTCTTTATTGAATATGAGTTTATTAATTAAATATCTATTTCTTTCAAAAACTGTTTTGTAAAACCATTTTTTACTGTTTTTAATCTCAGCATGTGTTAGGGCTCATAAATTCCAGTGATGTTGCACCAATTCATTGTATTTAAAAAGGTTAATGCCAGGCATAGTGGCCCACACATGTAATCACAGCTACTCCGGAAGCTGAAGCAAGAAGATTGCTTGAGTCCAGGAGCTCAAATCCAACCTCGACAACATAGCTCAACCCCCTCTCTAAAAACTTATACTTTGAAAATTTCAAAACATTTTTGAAAGAGCATCTAAAATAATCAGCAAGCATCTGATGTTCAGGGATCAGAAAGATTGAACACTGTTGAGATGGTAATAGTCCTTAAGCTTATCTACAGATGTAACATAATCCCTTTCAGAATTTCAGCTAACTTCTTTGACAGATTGACCACGTGATTCTAAAATTTGTATGGAATTGCAAGGGACCCAGAATAGCCTAAACAATCTTTAAAAAGAAAATTAGGGTTAGAGGGTTTGTTCACAATGATAATGGTTACTCAGGTGAGATATTTCAGGTGAGAAGTTACTTGGCAGAAAAAGAAAAGGAAAAATAATAGTATGGTACTGACACAAGGATAGATTTCAAGATCAATGAATTATAACTGATAGTGCAGAAATAAACTCATACATCTACAGCTAATTAATTTTTAATAAGACAGCCAAGACTATTCAAGTGGTTCTGGGACAACTAGATAGCCACATGGAATAGAATGAAGTTGAACCCTAACCTTATACCACATACAAAAATCAACTCAAAAATCAAATAGATTCAAATGGAATAAGTTTTTATTCCTTGGATTTGGCAGGGCATTCTTAGATTTCACATAGAGCATAATAGCAACAAAAGAACTAGACAAATTGTACTTCATCTAAATTGTTAACTTTTTTTACTTCAGAGGACACCATAAGAAGTTAAAAAGACAGCCGGGCTCGGTGGCTCAGCCTGTAATCCCGCGTCTTTGGGAGGTTGAGGTGAGTGGATTGCCTGAGCCCACGGGTTTGAGACCCGCCTGGGCAGCGAGACCTCATCTCTACAATAAATGAAAAAATCAGCCAGGCGTGGTAGCACATGCCTGTAATTCCGGCTACTCGGAAGGCTGAGGCGGGAGGATCACCAGAGCCCAGCAGGTCGAGGCGTGGTGGCCGGGAGCGGCCACTGCACTCCAGTCTGGGCGACAGAGTGAGACTCCAACTCAAAAAAAAAAAAGAAGTCAAAAAGACAACCTAGAGAATGGAAGAAAATATTTCCAAATCATGTATTTGATAAGGGACTTAGCCAGAATATACAAAGAACTCTTTTGATGCAATAATAAAAAGACAAGCAACTGAATTTAAAATAGGCAAAGAATTTGAATAGACATTTCTCCAACAAAGACATACAAATAGACAGCAAACACATTAAAAAATGCTTGATATCATCAATTATCAGGAATGCAAATCAAAACTACAATGACATATCACTTTATACCCAGTAGGATGACTAGAACCAAAAAATCAGATAACAGTGAGTGTTGTTCAAGCATATGGGTAAATTGGAACCCTCATACGCTGCTAATGGGAATGTAAAATAATCCAGGTGCTTTGGAAAATATTCTGGCAGTTTTTCAAATGATTAAACATATATTACCATGTGACCCAGCCAGTCCACTCCTAGGAATATACTCAAAAAAAATGAAAATATATGACTATACAGAAACTTGTGTGTGAATATTTATAGCAGCTTAATTCATAAAAGACAAAAATTGGAAACAACCCAAATATCCATCAATAGACAAATGGATAGACAAATTGTGATATATCCATACAGTTGGATATTATTCAGCCTTAAAAAGGAATGAAATACTGTTACTTGATGCAACATGGATGAATCTTGAAAATATCATGCTAAGTGAAAGAAACCAGTCACTAATGACCACATACTTCATGACTTTACTCATGAGAGTCCAGAATAGAGAAAACTACAGAGATAGAAAGTAGACTGGTGATTGCTTAGAGCTGGGACGATATGGCAGAGGTTCGGGAGTGATAGCTAATGGATGCTGCATGTTCCTTCTTAAGGTGATAAAAAAACTTCCTAAAATTTACTATGGTGGTGGTTCAGACATCTATGAATATATCAAAAACCATTGAGATGTACGCTTTAGGTGAATTGTATAGCATTATGAATTCTATTTCAATAAAGCTGCTTTAAAAAGTAAGATATCCCAAAAAGATATATACAATTACTATAAATTTAATGGGAAGAAACCAGGGGTTTACTGGTGGCACCTCTTCTAGCCTTTCTTCTCCCTATTTCCCCTTAGCACCCCAAACATGAGGCTGAGAGTTCAGCAAATGTGTTGTTGCAGGCACGTTAGAGCAAATGCCATCTCTAGCATTCTGAGCTCCATATGGAAGTATGTGGTGAAGGTTAGGGCTGGGGTTGAGGGGGAAACGGGGCAGTGAGAAATAATTTTTTGGAACCATGGTTCATACCAAGCATATGGCCTAAGATCAACTAGAGGTAAAACATCCAGGAGGCCACAAGCTAAAGCTTTTCTCAGTAGCGCGCCCTCTCCTGGAGCAGTGAAGAAACCTCATTACAGACCAGGTACTTGGAAATTAGATTATTCAGACATCCAGACAACTCTGCATTTCTGGAGCATAGCTACTGTTGCTCTACAAGAGGCAAGTGAAGTCTTTAGGGTTGGCCTATTTGAAGACACCTGTGTGCTGTCTGTGCCAGCATGTAACAATCATGCCAGAAGACCATTGGTTAGCATACTGCACAAATGCAGAATTTTTTTTTTTTTTTGAGTCAGAGTCTCACTCTGTCGCCCAGGTTGGAGTGCAGTGGCACACTCACAGCCACCCCAGCGTTGACCTGCTGGACTCCGGCAATCCTTCTGCCTCAGCCTTCCAAGTAGCCAGAACTACAGGCATGTGCTACCATGCCCAGCTAATATTTTGATATATTGTGGAGAGAGGTCTCACCAAGTTACCCAGGCTGGTCTCAAACCCCTGAGTTTAGGCATTCCTTTCACCTCGGCCTCCAAAAGTGCTGGGTTTACAGGATTGAGCCACCTTGCCTGGCTTTTTGTAAACATTTTGTTATCTCTTTATTTTGCCAAGTCAGCTACTACTTATCTGTTTGTGTTGTACCTTCTAATATTTCTTGAAATTGCTAATCCTCTTATGTCTCCTCTATCACTGTCTTTCATTGTGGATTTGTGTCTTTCTAAAAAATTTTCCTTTGTTGTCAACCCAGTGGTTTCAAAGGAAGTGACCACCAAATAATCAATCTGCTATGCTAACGGTTCAATTGGAGATATCATCTCCTCCTAGAGGGTATGGAAAAACTTCTGGTTGTTTTTGGCTGTTATATTGAGTGACTGGTGCACTGGCAGTTCATGCCTATTTAGGACTATACCTGCTCAATGTACCATCATGTGTGAGTCCACCCAAAATGCCAGTAGCGCTTGGGTGTAGAAACAATGACCTACTGCAGTTCAGAGTCATCAGTTCATCCCAGCCTTGCATTAACTCTGTAAACAGTATATTTAGCCATTAACATTTTCTCTAGTGGAGAGCAATGTCTAATTTTATTCATTACTATTTCTCAGGCTCAGCTTTTTGAAAAGAATTTTTCATTCAGAAATAACAATAAAAAAATGTCATGGCTCTTTATCATTAAAAGGAAGAACACACTGGATATGTTGTTTCTTTCTCCAGCATTCAGCTTTACTACATGTTTTTCCTTCATATTAACAGATATTTTGGTAAAAGGCCTCAGTGGAATTGTAGAGGGGCATCAAATCTTAATGAACTTCACCAGCTATTAAGTGACATAATGATTAGAAGATTAAAGACTGAAGTTTTAACCCAACTGCCCCCTAAAATCAGACAGCGTATTCCATTTGATCTTCCATCAGCAGCAGCCAAGGTGAGAACCCCTGTATGATTGAAAGTCATACTTTAAATAATTTTAAATTATACTATTAAATATTATACAGATTTCATATTTCACAAAAAAGATCCGCTTTCTTAAAATAGGTTTAATTATATTGAGCATATGAATTGGTTTTGTATAATTTCAGGAAGAGAGCAGAAGGAATTTCATTTTAATCTTCAAATATGTGAACAAATACAGTATCCTAGTGATTAAAAAATATTTTTGCTGAATACAGAAAAAAGTACTTCAATAGCAACACAGATTTAGAAAAAAGAATTCTAAATATCTATAAGATGTGAAACCTGGTAATTAGCAAGAGAAATTGTTTCTTGCTCTAGAATTTTAAAGTATGAATAGCTGTCTTCTAAAATAACTTGGATATGTTCCTGTTCTTGAAACCCTAAAACTGTGTGATCGTGTTGTAAAAGGTGAAATTCAACATATCAGAAAGCCAAAATTGTATTTTATCCAATCCATATTCACATTTACTTTTGGGGAATACAGTGCTTGTATAGTTCTCTAGAATTTCTTCAAATCTGGACATGACTTTGTTGACAAAGAGTTTTTCATTGTTATCTTGGAAGCTTAGAGTAAACATTGTGTAAACATTGAGCAATATGTTACTTCTAAAATAAGAATGATCTGATTTTATTGTTTTAGCATTAGAAAGAAAAAATGGAATCAATATATGATTATGTTTTTATTTAATATTCTCCAAGTCTTTATGGTTATTTAAATAAACTATATCTTTTTATAAAAGTACTTTGCTACCATATACATGTTTATTACTCTGCTTTCTTATGTATTTAAATTTTTAAGTTCACTTTACAAAATATGTCTCTTTAAGAGGAAGCTGAAATGTTTTGATTTATGATGTTAGCAAAGGGCTTTTTTTCACCCACAGCTTACCATTGGTTTCTATAACTGGTATGAGCATGTGACTGACCTACCTCTGCAGTGATGTTTAAATGAATATGTTGGCATCTTTGGGAATTTTCTTTTCATATCAAATCTTTTTTCTTTTTTTGAGTTGGAGTCTCACTCTGTTTCCCAGGCTAGAGTGCAGTGGCACACTCACGGCCACCCCAGCTTCAACCTGCTGGGCTCCAGCGATCCTTCTGCCTCAGCCTTCCAACTAGCCGGAACTACAGGAACTAACCATGCCCGGCTAATTTTTTTTTTTTTTTTTT
>NW_007129696.1:17277-40716 GCF_000164805.1 Carlito syrichta
CTCGCTGCCCAGGCGGGTCTCGAACCCGCGGGCTCAGGCAATCCACTCACCTTAGCCTCCCAAAGGCGCGGGGTTACAGGCTGAGGCACTGAGCCCGGCTAATTTTTTTTTATTTATTGTAGAGACAAGGTCTCATCAAGCTGCCCGGGCTGGTCTCGAACCCACGTGCTCAGGCAATTTACTCGCCTCAGCCTCCCAAAGTGCTGGGATTACGGACTGAGCCACCAAACCTGTCCTCTTTTTATATCGTTTTAACCAGAAAAGAAAAAAAAATAGAACTTAATTCGTGATTGCATTAATTGTTCTGCCCTTTATGCCATATTCCTAAACAATGTTATTTCCTCCCACATAGGAGTTGAATGCTAGCTTTGAAGAATGGGAAAAATTGATGAGAGCTCCAAATTCAGGTGCCACAGAGACTGTCATGGGGTTGATTACTCACATGTTTAAACAAACTGCTATTGCCAAGGTACTCATTGCTGCGCCATCATGTATTTGTCTTCAAATTATCCAATGTATTTTAATGTTTTTAATTAAGCAAGTTATTTACATACTGCAACATTTCTGTGCCGTTTCAAAAATTCTTTATTATGGAAAACTTTAGGCTTATTGAAAGTAAACAATGTTATATCTACCCCATATTGATCTTTTCCAATATACAGGTATACTTTGGTGAAAAAGTATCATATATTTTACACTTTCTCATTTAAAGGGCATATTTATATATATTCATCTTTACTATCAGCTTTTCCCATGATCTCACTACATAATTACTGCAAATAATCTTTTTTTTTTCTTTAATTTAAGTCAGTTATCTTCCACTGGTATTCTGTTTCTAGTACCCTTTAGAGGTGTATGTGCTCACATTTTGCTTGTCTAAAAGTGAAATATAGAGAGTTTTAGAGTTTAAATCTTAGTGTGACTATCAAGTAAGCTCGTCATACATTGGTTGTAGCTTTTACCTGCATGGTAAAACTTGTTAAAACTAAAGAGTGTCATCCATTTCAAATCTGGGATTTTTTATAACATAATTTTCTAAAACGAGGATTGTTAAGGTATATTACATCAAGTGAAATTTATCCTTTAAAAATGTATTGTTGGATGAGGCTTGACAAATGTAAATCATTAAGTAACTACTACTGTGGTGAAGATACAGATATTTCTATCATGCCAAAAAATTTCATCATGTACCTTTGTGGCCAGTTCCTTCCCACTCACCCCATACCTTGTTGATCACAGACTTGCTTTCTATCACTACAGTTTTACATTTTTTAGACTGTCACAAAAATGGAATCATAGCATGTAGCCTTGTGTCTGACTGATTCAAGTTGTTGCATATATCATTACTTTTTTCCATTTTATTGCTTATTATATCCTCCACATATGGAAATATCATTGTTTCTTTATTCCTTCACTAGTTAATGGACACTCAGGATCGTCCCAATTTGGACTATTATGAATAAAAGTGATATGATCATTCATATATAAGACTTTATGTAGACATATATTTTCATTTTCTTTGGGCAAATACCTGGTAATAGGACAGCTGGGCCATAAGAATAGTGTAGATTTAGCTTCACTGAAAACTGCCAACTTGTTTTTCATAGTAGATATATCATTTTACATTTCTACTGGCATTGTATGAGAATTCCAGTTGTTCCAGATCTTTGTTAGCACTTGGTATTGACATCTTTTTAATTTTAGCCATTGTTGTGAGTGAGTATGGTATCTCTCTGAGGTTATAATTTGCCTTTTCCCAATGACTAATAATATTGAGCATATTTTATGTGCTTTTTAGCTGTTTATTTTCTTTTATAAAGTATCTGTTTATATTTAGCTTAATTTATATTGTGTTGTTAGAACTATATATTTTGGAAACAAGTTATCTAACATATATGTGTCTTTTACAAATATTTCCTCCAAGTCTGTGTATTCCATTTTTATTTTCTTAACATTATCTTTCGAAGAACAGAAGTTTTCAATTTTGAATCATTATTAGTAGCTTTCACATATTAGCCTCTTATTTTGTGACCTTGCTTATTAGTTTTTGTGACTTTTTAGTTAATTCTAGAAGATTGCAGGATCTTTTGTTTATTTGTTTGTTTGTTTTGAGTTGGAGTCTCACTCTGTTACCCAGGTTGGAGTACACTCACAGCTACCACACCCTCGCCCTGCTGCATTCTGGCAGTCCTTCTTTAACCCCATGAGTAACTGAGACTATAGGTGTGCACCACCACACCCAGCTAATTTTTTTATTTATTGTAGAGACAAGGTCTCACCATGTTACTCAGGCTGGTCTTGAACCCCTGGGCTCAGGCAATCCTCCTGCCTCTACCTCCCAAAGTTCATAATTTATTCTCTTATGTTTTCTTCTAAAAGTGCCATATCTTTAGTTTATACAGTCATGTGCTACATAATGACTTTTTGGTCAATGACAGGCCACATATACAATGGTGGTCCCTTAAGATTATAATGGAGCATATACAGAAACCTAATCATGGCACTTGATATTGACATTGCAGATTGAACAGTAATGGTGCTGGGACATTTGGTTTTTCATATGAAAAAATATGAGTAAATAAAATATATATACCATGTAGGTTTGTGTAAGTACAGTCTATGATGCTCCCATAACGATCAATTGCCTAACAGTACAATTTTATTTCTCAAAACAATCCCTATCAGTTAGTGATGCATTACTGTATATGTAGGTCTATGAACTATTTTGAATTCCTTTCTTTATGTGGAAAAAAGTAAGGGAGAAAGTTCAGGTTTTTTTTTTTTAATTTTTGTTTTGGTTTGTCTTTTTGCAAATGGATTTTCAATTGTTCTAGCACTCTTTTTTGGAAAGACTGTTTTGCCCCTCATTAAATTTCCTTGGCACCTTTATGAAAAATTGGTTGGCTATATATATGTTGGTCTATTTCTGAACTCTCTGCTTCATTGATCAATTAATCTAACCTTATACTATAGTGGCTTGATTACTGTAGTTATATCATAACTCTTGAAATTACATAGTGTTTACCCTGCTTTATTCTTTTTCAAATTGCTTTGTCTTTTATAGGTTCTTTGCTTTTCCATTTGTATTTTAGAATCAACTTGACAAGTATGTGCAATTTTTATTGGAGTTGTGTTGGATCTATAGATTAATTTGGAATAATTGACTTCTTAATAATATTTAGTCTTCTGATTCATGAAAAGAGTCTCTCTCTCCTTTAATATGGGTCTTGTGCAGTTTCTCCTCACTGTTTTCTAGTTTTCTTAAATACATTTTGTTAGATTTATTCATAAGTATTTTATGTTTGTTAATGCTCTTGTAAATGGTATTTTTAAAAATTTAAATTTCTAATTTTTCATTGCTAAATACAGAATTATTAGTGATTTTCACATATTGACCTCTTATTTTGTGACCTTGCTGAGCTCACTTTTATTAGTTTTTGTGGCTTTTTAGTTAATCCTAGACAATTATAGGATCCTTTTTTTTTTTTTTTTTGAATTGGAATCTCACTCTGTCACCAGGCTGGAGTACAGCGATACACTCAGGGCTACCACACCCTCGCCCTGCTGGACTCTGTCAGTCATTCTGCTTTAACCCTGTGGGTAGCTGAGACGATAGGTGTGTGCCACCACACCCAGCTAATTTTTTTATTTATTGTAGAGATGGGGTCTCACCATGTTGCTCCGTCTGGTCTTGAACCCCTGGGCTTAGGTAATCCTCCTGCCTTTGCCTCCCAAAGTACTAGGATTACAGCCGTGAGTTACTGTGCCTGGCTATAGGATTATTTTGTCTTCATATTAAAATACTTTTATTTCTTCTTTGCAATCTGTATGCTGTGCTTTGTTTTTGTTTTGTTTTGTTTTGTCTTTTTGAGTTAGAGTCTCACTCCATCGCCTAGGCTGGAGAGCAGTGGTATGCTCACGGCTACCCCAGCGTCGACCTGCTGGGTTCAGGCGATCCTTCTGCCTCAGCCTTCCAAGTAGCCAGGACTACAAGCGTGCACTACCATGCCTGGCTAATTTTTTGGTTTATTGTAGAGATACGGTCTCACCAAGTTTCCCAGGCTGTTCTCAAACCCATAGGCTCAGGCAATCCCCTCACCTTCATCTCCCAAAGTACTGGGATTACAGGCTTGAGCCGCCATGCCCAGCCTATATGCTTTTTATTTATTTATTTTGCCTATCACATTGAAGGAAGACTAGTAAGTGAGAGATCCCTAGCAGTCCACATCCCCACCATGGACTCCTGCAGTTTGAGCCATGAAAGAGTCCCTAACCCTTGTGGACCCTGACACTAGTATAGGGAGCTGTCTAGTATCTGTGGGATGGCACTGTTCCAGAGAGGGAGCTCACACTGAGTTCCATACATCCCCAATTCCAAGCAGCTACAGCACAGTACCATTTTGAGAGCCCAGTCCCCACCAGACTGCATCCTGCCCTGGGGTCCAATAGTCCCTGCATCTCCATATCCCTGGGGCCCCACTGACACCCCTTGTGTCTATCCAGAGGACTGCAGCAGCACAATGCCAATTGGTCCCAACAATGCAGCTGGGTTCCCAGTGCTCTAGCCCATACAGTGTCCTATACCCCAGGGAACAGGTGATGCCGCACACCAGGAAACTGCTTTGGGGACAAAAGGAGATGAAATGTGAGTTCCTCAGAGCCTGAGAGCCACCTGCTTAGGTTGCTGCCACTAACAGTGATTTTGCCCAGCAACAGGGCTGCTATGCACTTGCATGTGCCCTGAGAACAGACTGCCCCATCCACTGTCACCATTAGTGCCGGAACACACTGCCAAGGGGTGTGGGAGTTGCCCTGCCTCAGCCAACACAGCCTGTACCTGTGCACACCACTGGGGGACAAGAGATAGGACTATCCTATCTGCCACCACTCCTCTCAGTACCCAAGCACAGCATCCAGGGGCCTAGGAAATGCCCCACTCTATCAGTTGCCCCCGGCCGACTCGCACACCATCAGGGGCCTAACAACAGACCCAGAATACCTGCTGCCAGCACCCAAGCACTGACTCGTGGCATAGGGATTGCCTTGCCCCACCCACCGTAGGTTATGCTCATGTGACCATCTGGGGACCGGAAGGCAAGCCCACACTGCCTGGTGCTCCCCATCCCCAGCTCCTGAGTGTGTCATCTGGGGGCCTGGTGATGACTCCGCGCCATTCACCACTGCTGACATCTGTGCACTCCTGCTGAGCCTGAGGACATGTCCACCCAGCCTGATGTCAACACTATTGCTGGCACCCACTTGCACATGTCACCTGGGTCTGGGGACTGACCCACTCAGCCTATCGCCACCACCAAGAATGCCAGCACATGCAATCTGGGAGCCCTAGGGTTGTCCCACCACTTCTACTGCCATTGCCTATACCACACACATTGCCCAGCAGCCCAAGGATTTGACCACCTGCTGGCACCTGAGCAAGCTGCCTGGAGGTCCAAGATTTAACCCACCTAGACCTGCTAACACTGGAGTGCAAGTACAACACCCAGAGGCCCAAGGATGGGTACACTTGGTCTGCCAGTGCCACCACTGGGGCCCAAGGACTGGCTTACCTGGTTTTACCAAAGCCTCACCACAGCACCCACCTAAGAACCATAGCCGAGTAACTGAAGAAATCACAGACACCACTGATGCTGATTATAGCTGAAGGAGCCATACAGAGACTATACTACTGCATGCACTCAGAATCAAAGCTAGAGTGCTCTACCCAACCAATGCTATAGATACATCTACAGGAAAAAGTCTTACCCTATGAACCCCTATTCAAAAAATTAGAAAAACAACAGTTACACCGGGTGGGCAGATGTCAACATAACAACACAAGCAACATGAAAAAGGAAAGGAACACAATAATTTTCCAGCAACAAATTTCAATGAAAAACCTATGGAATACCTAAAAAAGAATTCAAAATAATGATACTAAACCATACCAGTGATATACAAAAGAACATAGATAAACAAAACAAATAAACCGGAAAACCAGTTCAGGATATGAATGAGAAATTCACCAGAGATCACTATCATAAAAAAGAACCAGATAGGCCGGGCATGGTGGCTTAAGCCTGTAATCCCAGCACTTTGGGAGGTCAAGGTGAGGGGATTGCCTGAACCCACAGGTTTGAGACCAGGCTGGGAAACTTGGTGAGACCTCATCTCTATAATAAATCAAAAAATTAGCCAGGCGCACGCCTCTAGTTCCAGCTACTTGGAAGGCTGAGACAGAAGGATCGCCAGAGCCCAGCAGGTTGACGCTGGGGTTGCCACGAGCATGCCACTGCTCTCCAGCCTGGGCGACGGAATGAGACTCCAACTCAAAAAAAAAGGACCAGATATCCAGGAACTGAAGAATCAATGAAAGAAATAATAAATACAATTAGGAGCTTCAATAATAGAGTAGATCAAGCAGAAGAAAAAAAGTTAAGGACTTGAAGACAGGTCTTTTGAAATAAACCAGTCAGACCAACAAACAAAAGAAAGAAATGAAGAAAGCCTATGTGACATGTAGGACATCATACACAACCAAATAATCAGATTTTTTTTTTTTTTGAGTCGAGTTCTCACTCTATTGCCCAGGTTAGAGTGCTGTAGCATAATCATGTTTCACCACAGGCTCCACCTCCTGGGCTCAGGCAATCCTTCTGCCTCAGCCTCCTGACTAGCTGGGACTACAGGTATGCACCATGCTTGGCTAATTTTTTTGTTATTTGTAGAGACATGGTCTTACTGTGTTGCCCAGGCTGGTCTCAAACTCTTGGGCTCAAGCATCCCTCCTGCCTCATCCTCCCAAAGTGCTGGGTTTACAGGGGTGAGCCACCATACCTGGCCCCAGTAACATTTTTCATAGACATTGAGAGACAATCCTATAATTTGTATGGGACCAAAAAAGAACCCTAATAAGCAAAGAAATCCTGAGCAAAAAGAATTAAGCTGGAGACATCACATTATAGACTTCAAGATATATTTATTACTAGGCTATAGTAATCGAAATAACATGGTGTTGGTATAAAAACAGGCACATAGACCAATGAAAGAGATTAGAGAACCCAAAAATAATTCTACCTATTTATAGCCAAGTGATTTTCAACAAAGTCACCTAGAGCAAATATTGGGGAGAGGACTTCCTCCTTAGTAAATGGTGCTGGTAAAACTGGATATCCATATGCAAAGAAAATAAAACAAGGCTTTTATCTCTCACCATATACAAAAATCAACTCAAAATGGATTAAAGACTTAAACAAAAAACCTGAAACTATAAAACTACTGAAAGAAATGATATGAGAAACACTCTAGGAGTAGAGGTCATAAGTTAAGTGAAATAAGGCAGGCACAAAAAGACAAATATTGCATGTTCTTGCTCATATGTGAGAGCTAAAGAAGTTGATCTCATGGATGTAGAGAATAGAATGATAGATACCAGAGGGGAAATGAAGAAAAGTTGGTTAATAGATGCAAACATACAGTTAGATAGAAGGAATAAACTTTATTGTTTGATAGCACAGTTCAGTGGCTATAGATAACAACAATGTATTGTTTATTTCAAAACAGCTAGAAGAGATGATTTGAAATGTTACCAACACAAAGAAATGATAACTGCTTGAAATAATAGAGATCCTAAATACCCTGACTTGATCATTACATAGTCTATCCGTGTATAAAAATATCACGTGTATATCGCATAAATACATACAAATATTTTGTATCAATAAACTTTTTTAAAAAGAGTTTCAAAAAAGTTATAAGGAAGAAACCAATAGAGAGCAGAAGTTAGTGACATAAAAAAGAAAGCAATAGAGAAAATTAATGGAATTTAAAACTGGCTTTTTTAAAAAGAGATGAAATTTATAAACCTTAAAACAAAATAGAGAAGAAATTGATTTACCTAGATCAGCAGTAAAATAGAATAAAAAGATAATCATTGCAGGCCTTATTGGCATTAAATAATAAGAGAATATTATGAACAACTGTACATCATCAAAGCCAATAAAACTTAGATGAATGGATAGGTTCCATAAATATCATGACTGACTCAAGAAGATATTTTAAAAAACTGAATAGCTCCGTATCTACTAAAAAATTGAATTCATAATTAAATTTCACCCTTTAATGAAAATTTCAGGCCTGAATGATTTCACTGCTATATTCCATCAAACATTTAATATAAGAGTTAAACCAAGTCTAAAACTTTTTTTAAAAAAAGAAGAGAAATACTTCCTAGCTAATTTTGTAAAGTCAGGATTATTCTTATACCAAAACCAGACAGATAAATAATGAGAAAACTATAGGTCAGTGTCTTCCATGAGTGTGAAAATTCTTTAAAAAGTATTTATACCACCAATTCAAGATTTATTTTTTAACACTGAATTAATCAACCACAGTAACAATGTAAAAGTAGTAACCCACATGATTATCCCATTAGAAAGAAGCATTTGATAGAATTTAATATTTGTTCACAATAAAACCTGTCAGAAAACTAGGAATAGAAAGAGACTTTCTTATCATAATAAATGGCATTCATGAAAACTTACAACTAGCATCATATTTAATACTGAAAGACTGAATGCTTTTCCTTATAAGATCAGGAACAACAAGGGAGTCTGTTCTCATCTCTTCTGCTTAACATTATTCTAGGGTCTTAGCTGTGCAATAAGACTAGAAAGAAAAATCAAAGTCATACAGATTGAAAAGCAGTAACCAAAAGTGTCCATAGTCACAGGCATCATTATTGTCTACAAAGGAAATTGAAGAACAATTCAAGCTTCTAGAACTAATGAGTGAATTTATCAAGGTCACAGAAGTCATGTTCCATATGACTTCTTAAAACATTTCAAGTCCCATGTACCAGCAATAAAAAAATGGAAATTGAAGTTTTTAAAAATATAATTTTCAATAGCTTCCAAAAACGTGAACTAATTTTGTTAATAAATTATATACATTGTAACTATAAAACGTGGTTTGGAGTAAGTAAAGCAAAGTTAAATAAACAAGATAGATCATGTTCATGATCAATGCAGCTAAGAAGATTCAAATTGGCAAAATGTGATTTCTCCATAAATTAATTTATATATTCAATGCAATGCTAATTGAAATCACTGTGGTCTTTTTTTGTAGAAATTGACAAGCTAAATATAAAATTTATGTGGCAATGCACATAAATGTTCTGACTTACTATAGCCAGAACAATTTTGAGCAAAGTTGGAAGAGTCACACTACATGTTATAAATACTTACTATAAAGTTACAAAATCAAGACTTTGTGGTATTGGCATAAATATAGATATTTAGTTTAATGAACTAGAAAAAAAATTTCCAGAATTAGAACCTCACATAGTTTATCAGTTGATCTGTTAAGAAAGGAGACTAGATAACTCCATGGGGAAGTGATAGTCTTTTCAACAAATGGTATTAGGACAATTGGATATTCATAAGGAGAAAAAAAGGAGTCTTGACCATTATTACACACCATACATAACAATTAACTTGGAAGTCGGTCATAGAATTAAATACAGAAGCCAAAATTAAAGAAGTCTTACTAGCATACATAACATAAAAATATTCCCAATTTTTGGGTAGGGCAATTTTTTAGATACAATATGAAAAGCACAATCTTTAAACAAAAAAAAAAAATGGCATTCAAAGCTTTAATGCTTATATTGGTCAAAAAAAATTGTATGTGGTATGAAAGACATTGTGAGGAAAATGAAAATGCAAGACATAAATTGAAAGAAAATATTTTCAATACATTCCCTCACTTCATTTTCCCATGTCATAATTTTTTATTTGGTCATAATGTTTGAGTTGATCAGTGTTCATTGTTTACAGTGTAATGACTCTGTAAAAGCATTTTACAGTTTAGTTATATTTTTTTCTTTGACAACTAATGTTTTTCCTAGAGCTAATAACTATCTTTGTTTTTTGCTTGTTTGCTTACTTTCTTAGCTTTCTTTGTACTTAATACTGAGTACAGAATGCTTGCTTAAGGGAAAAGAATATATATGAGAACCTTTTAGATAATTTCTTGGGTGTGGTAAGAAACCCTGATTGACACTCAATAGGAAGCTGACATCTAATTCCTAGGATCCTTGAAGGAAGAGAAAGGAGATGAAAAGTCAGTTGTCACCGGGCTCGGTGTGGCTCAGCCTGTAATCCCAGCACTTTGGGAGGCCGAGGCGAGTGGATTGCCTGAGCCTGCGGGTTCGAGACCCGCCCGGCCAACTTGGCAAGACCTCGTCTCTACAATAAATCAAAACTTAGCCAGACGTGGCAGCACATGCCTGTAGTTTCAGCTACTTGGAAGGCTGAGGCAGAAGGATCCCTGGAGCCCAGTAGGTCGAGGCTACGGTGGCCGGGAGCTTCCCACTACATTCCAGCCTGGACTACGGAGTGAGACTCCAACTCAAAAAAAAACAACAGTCAGTTGTCCCCAAATTGGGTCATGTTCCCAAAGATGAATGGCAGCAGTAGGCCAATCCCTGCCACCCTAATTTCATAAAGTTTTTAGTCATATTTCATCCCCTCTCTGCTAGAACATCTGTCCTCAATCACCTACATAAATTGGAACTGTATATTTCTATTTCAGGGCTGCAGCCAGAAATAATTAGTTTATGCTATTACCAAATTGGAATTCTTAATATAGTTTCCCCAGAAATATTACTGATATTTAGTAGAATTTACAGAAGCTGTGAATAATACCGTTTACCCACATTATAGACTAATAGGCTTTTCAAGAGGTTATCAACTACATCTAATATTGTTTCCATGAAAAAATGTGTTTCAGAGTTCTTCCAAACCAGTTTGTAAATGAACTTGAAGACCACCGATTATAATTTGGTTGTTATGTGTACATACTATTGTTGAAGTGTCCTTTCTTGACTGACTGTTTTCCTGATTCATCCAATAGATGTTTATTGGATGCCTGCTATGTAGCAAGGAACTAGGGAGGTATGGTGAAAAGGAAACAGTATCTACCTTTCAAGAAACTTTCAGTCTATTGGAGAAGACAGTCAAGTAGCTATTCAACCACAGTAGAGTATATTTAGTGCTTCAAAAACAGGATGCTATAGAAGTACTTGAGACAACATACCTGGCTCAGTCTTGAGGGTGCAGGAAAGACGTCCCAAGAAATGAACAAGTAAGATTTAAACATAAGATATTAACAGTAATTTTTCTTTAAAAGGCTGAGGAGATGGGGTGGGATGTGAGAACTCTGTGCTATCTTCACAATTATTTTTTGTAAATCTAAAACTGTTCTAAAATTAAAAGTTTCTTAACAACAACAAAAAAAGATTTAGCCAACCGAAGAGGGAGGGTGTGAAATGGGAAGAAGGTGGGGCTGGAGGAACATTTCAGGTCGTTGAAATAGTTTGTGCAAATTCACAGAGAATAACCAGAAATGGCATATTTAGGGAACCAAAAGTATGTCAACCTGGACGAGGCTGGAAATCGTTGAGAACTGTAACCACATCATGAAGGTTCATAGTTTGTCATTTATCCTAAGAGTTCTTAGCAATGAGATATAGTTCCAGGGAGTAAAATTATCAGATTTGGGCTTTAACTGTAGCTGTGTGGAGTATGGGTTGGAAGGAACAAACCAATAGGCAGCAAATCCCTTTGGGATGTGTTCCTGACAATCTAGATGAGTAGTATTGATGATCTAAACCAAGGCAGTGTCTCTGCCACATCTGAACTGGAAATAAATAAATAACTCAAGAAATATTAAGACAATACAATCAGTAGTCATTGGTGATTGGCTGTGTGGAGGGGAGGGAAATGGAAGAATCTAGGTTTCTTGCATGGTCACCTGGGTTGATGTTTGTGCCATCCATCAAGACCATGAAAAAACAGGAGATACATTTGTGCCCAGACTCCCATTATGATCTGTGCCAAACTCAAGAAGGTGTAAGTTGTTAGACAATAGATATTGTCTTTGTACTCTCTAACTTCATTTTAGAAATGCTTTTCATTGAATCATTTGAACAATTCTGTTGAGAAATTTAAAGATAATGTAAAACCACCTAGTGATAGTTTACCTAACTTTTGAAAATCTTAAGAGTAAGGAGGAAAAAATTAAAGAAAAGAATGAGTTTTCAAGTAAATAGGTTTGTGTGAGTATGCAGCAGTTTATAGAATGTGCTATTTTAATTATTGCCTATAATAAAATGAATTTTTCATTATTTGTGGTATTTAATTTTCAAAAGGTTATAACTCCATAATGAATGTACTCGTGTACTTGTCAGATCTGAGGAAGTGAATACTTTCCCTATTCTTATATGACTATTTTAACATTGTTCACTAATTGTGGTTAGAGAGTGCTGGGCCTAGAAAGGACCTCTGGGAGTCACCTTTCCTCTTCCTTTGTTCTAGGCAGAGTTATGCCTCAAGACTTCCAGACAAATGGGTCTCCATCTATCCTAATTTTATAGAGTTGCAGTATAGAAGGTTTCTTTTTCTACTGTAGCCTTTTCTCTTCTTTTTCTGTCATAACCTACAGTGCCTTCTAGGCAGACAGAAAACCAGTAAGAGTGCTTCAAATTAGGTCATGCCAGCAAATTAAGTCATATTGATATGATACATTTTAATATATATAGTTCTATACTATAAAATTATGGTATTGACATTCATCAACCACGTGCTGTATAAACCCTCATGCTGGTCTACTTTTTGAGGTACTTGAACTTCTTGGGATGGCAGAAGTAAGAATGTTTTAAGCATGTTTGTTATTATCCCCTTAGGGTTGTTATTATATTATCAAGATCTCTTTTTCTGATATTTCTTCTTCTTTTTTTTTTTTTTTTGTCATGTCTCACTCTCACCCAGACTGGAGTGCAGTGGCATGATCACGGCCACAACAGTCTCAACTGGGTGAGACTCAGGCAATTCTTCCACCTTAGCTTTCCAAGTAGCTGGAACTACAGGCATGCGCCACCATGCCTGGCTATTTTTTTTTTTTTAATTATAGTGACAAGGTCTCGCCAAGTTGCCCAGGCTGGTCTCAAATCCCTGGGCTCAGGCAGTCCTATTGCCTCCACCTCCTAAAGTGCTGGGATTACAGGCATGAGCCACTGGACCCAGCCAGATATTTCTTAATGAAAATAAATATAATAATGATAATGATGAACAGTAAATAATAATGATAAATAGTAAACTAAAGAAATGAGCCTAAAATAATCTATGTTACCAATACAAATTCAATTAGTAAAGCGATAATTAGGAGAATTGCTTTTCTTTTTCTGTATAATTATTTTTATTTCCTTGTAGTATATGTTGAGAGTAAAAGAGATGAAAACGAACAGATTCTTCAGATTTAGGATAAACATAATACTCTTCTAGAAAAAAACAGATATAGCCAACTCAATTATTTTCAGGTACATTATAACAATGTCTCCTTTTTAGAGAGAATCATTTTAGGAGAAATGCCGGTTATTTTTCTATGAAAATGATTAAAACCAACCCATAATTTAAAATTTTCTGTCACTTTGGGGATGGCAGCATTCCTTAGTGCCTTAAAAACTTTCCAGAAGGCAAATTACTTTAAACACGTTTCCATTATGCACAAAGTGTGTTTCATCTTTAATTGCCTCAGCAGCTTAACACAGGTGGAATCCTATTTATAACATGCAGTGAGGTATAATGAGGCCACTGCAATATTCCCTGCTGCACAGGGCCTGGGATGATATGGGACTGAAGAGTGCCTCTCCCTGTGCCAGTTCTGTTGTTTAGGACAGGGGCTCTGGCTCTGAATCGGGAATAGTCTGCCTCTGTTCATTTGTAGGAAATGGTCAGCAATAATAAATAAAGTACAAATAAAATCATATCATTTCCGAGGCAGGAATAGATAGTATGTTAGCTATATAGAGATGTGGAATGGTGGAAGGTCTTATTAGAGATGATGAAGTATCTTTTTAAGGAGGAATGTTACGAGGTTTTGGGGGTGATAGGAATGGGTGAGGTTTGTAATCACACAGACAGAGGAAGTGAGGACAAATAACAGTAAGGAAACATAATGCAATTCTCAGTTGACTTCCTCTGGCTGGGCAGTGGGAAGTTTGAGACCAGGAGTCATAGGTTTTGATTTCAAAGAAAGTGGAAAGGATTGAAATTGCTTTTGCAATTTACTGGAGAAATATACTAATAACAACACTTTTGTCATGTTTACTATGTGCCAAACACCATTCCAAGCATATCTGATACACTAATTTAATTCTTACCACAACCCTATGAGGTGTGGGTATATTTATCTCCTCTTATAGGTAGGGAAATTAAAGCACAGAGATTCATTGACTTGCTCAGTATCTCTCAAATTGTAAATGATGGAGCCAGGATTCAAAACTAGACAGTCTGGCTCTAGAATCCTTGTGCTTAGCCATCATTCCACTGGGATAGCTAAATAAATATAGTATTTGTTAGTGACCATGAACTAAGGTGGTACCTGTTTTCCTGTTAGTGATTTTCAGCATCCTAGTATAGGCATGGAGAAGATATAGAATTTAAAGTCTGTATGTTCTATGTATTTTAATTTTTTAACACCCAAATAAGGTTTATTAATGTTTATACTTTAGTAGTACAAAGTTGATTATCTTATTGCCATGACTAGTGGGTGGAGTTTAGAAAGAAATCAAGAATATTTTTAAAAATTGAATTCAGTTTTAAAAGAATTAGATTAGCCATTTAGATAAAGGAATTTTATGATCAAACTTCCATGAAAATACTTCTAAAGTTCATCATACCATTAGCTTTACTTTCTAACTTTGTTCAAAATTTGGATAAACCCAGTGAAGTTATGTTATTCATGGGAATGTTCTCTATCCTTGCCAAATTGATAGATAGGCAGATTAGATTAATGATTTATTATGTTATCCTAAAAAGCTTATAAAAAGATTAAGGATTCCAGGTTCTTTTGTAAATTGTGTTGGTTAAGATATTAAATTGGAGTTTCTCTCTACTGAAAGTATTGTATCCCATCTACTGTTCTTTTTTTTTTTTGACTCAGAGTCTCACTCTGTCGCCCAGGCTGTAGTGCATGCAGTGGCACACTCACAGCCACCCCAGCATTGGCCTGCTGGGCTCTAGCGATCCTCTCCACCTCAGCCTTTTGAGTAGCCAGAACTATAGGCACATGCTACCATGCCTAGCTAATTTTTTTATCATAGAGACGAGGGCTCGCCAAGTTGCTCAGGGTGGTCTCGAACCCGCGGACTCAGGCAGTCCACTCGCCTTGGCCTCCAGAAGTGCTGGGATAACAGGTTGAGCCACCAAGCCCAACCCCATCTACTTTTCATGGCTGCTTATGGAACTTGACCAGTGTCAAAAGACTAAATGTACTAGAATTTGTAGATTTCTTTTTATAGATATGTTATTAAGGAAATACAACATGCTTTGAGATAAGAAAATAACACTTTTAGTAGTTCACCTGAGCCATCTTTTGAAGTAAAATTATTGTGTTTTATAGGAAAATGTTGGCATGAAAATGTTCTGTGAAAATGTCCAAAACACTCCCATTATAGTATTGGAATCTTCTGCACTCTGTCTTCTATCAGATTTGAAAATATTTGCTACCAGATTCAAAAGAATTTTTTTCAGGTTGATGAAATAGTTTATAAATTAAAAACCATAGGGAAGGGGGAAGGAATAGTAGAAGACAAATTTCTAGCCTTTCTTTATGGTGGGCTGTGGAGTCCAGGTTGGGTGTGAATCAGCAATACATATTCTTCTTTACTTTGGTACTTTCTTTTTCTTAAGATAATTTTTAAAGGAAAAAAGGTAAATCAGTTATCAAAAAATAAGTAAGTTAATAAGGAACAGTATAAGGTGAGCTAGATAAATGAATAAAAGCAAGAAACAATATCAACTGATAAATGGATGAATAAAATGCATATATTCATACAGTGGAATATTATTTGGATTAAAAAAGAAATGAAGTATTGGTGCATGCTGCAACATGGGTTGAAACTATTATGCTAAATTTAAAAAGCCAATCTCAGTATACCCAGAAGAACTCAGATCACTCTATAAAAAATATACCTGCACATGCATGTTTATCGCAGCATTATTCACAATAGCAAGAACATGGAACCAACCATGCTGCCTATCAAAAGAGAACTAGATTAAAAAAAATGCAGTACATATGCACAATGGAATAACATATGCACAATGGAATATTACACAGCCATAAAGAAGAACAAAATCATGAACTTCACAGCAACCCGGATGGAGAGTTTATAATACTGAATGATCTTTCACAGAAACAAAGATCTGAGTATCACATGATCTCACTCACCTTGAACAACTACCGTAATACTATAACAAAAGGTTTGACAGTAGCAGGGAAACTGCGGTTGGAGGCGGGGGGGGGGGTGGGATTGACAGTAGTTGAGAGCTCCCAGGGTGGGGGGGGGCACACTTCATCAACAAGGGTGCCTGCACAATGAATGTTTGTATACCTAACCCTGAATTGTACCCCACAATTTAAAAAATAAAATATTTTTTTAAAAACCAATCTCAAAAAACACATATTCCATTTATATGAAAAGTCCAAAATAATCAAATTCATAAAGACAGAAGGTACATTGGAATTTGCCTAGAGCTGGGGTTATGGGGGACTGGGGAATCGCTACTGACAGGTAAAGAAACTCTTTTTAGGGTAATGAAAAGTTCCTGAAATGTATTATGATTGATGCACAACTCTGTGAATATACTAAAAACCATTGAATTGTACACTTTTAAAAGGTGATTTTTATGGTATGTGAATTATATCTCAGTAAAGCTATTTAAAAAAAAAGGTGGGGGGAGAACCCAGGTTGTCTTTCTGCTCTGGCTGCCACAGTTCACCACTCGTCCTCAACGCTTCCCATTATAGCTACAAAATGACTGCTGCAGTTCCTGGATACTAGATATCAAGTGCAGGTCATAATATCCAAAGCAGGGAAAAGTGTTCCTAAGAGCCCCTCTGTCAGTAAGGATGTTTTCGTAGCACTCAGCAGACTTCTCAGGTGTCTTGTTAGTCAGAATCACTTGCAGGGGAAATGGAAATGCTAGGTTTGAGTAGACACAGTTCACCTGTGACTGATTTAGAAGGGTTTAAAGACCTTTCTTAAAGCCCATGGCCACCAGATATCTAAACGCACTGTCATTTGGTTTGATTCTGAGGACTTCAGGACTTAAGGGGAAGCATCCTTTATGCTCACGCTCTCTTAGCTGGATGTTATGTCTGTCACAGAAAAAATTATTCCGACATTTGGTAAAACAGTAAGAAAGACTTTATTCAAGACTATTTCAGTAGAGGTCAACTCTGCTGCAATAAGGGAGCGAGGTCAGACTCAATTTCAGATACAACATGATCCTCTTAGCAGTTTTCTATTCATCAGTCCTCTCAACCTATTCCTTAGCTACAAGTCCCCACTTTACAACAGATGCTGAAGAGGATGTGGAGAAAAGGGACTCTACACAATTGATGGGATTGTAAACTAGTACAACTTCTGTGGAAAACAGTGTGGCGATTCCTAAAAGACCTAAAAATCTACCTTCCATATGACCCAGCCATCCCCATTCTGGGAATATACCCACAGGAACTCAAATCACTCCATGAAAAAGATACTTACACATGCATGTTTACTGCAGCAATATTCACAATAGCAAAAACATGGAACCAATCATGCGCCCATCAAAAGAGAACTGGATTAAAAAAAAAAAGTGGTACATATACATGATGGAATATTACACAGCCATAAAGAAGGACAAAGTTTTCACAGCAACTTGGATGTACTTAGAGTCTATAATACTGAGTGATCTATCACAAAAACAAAGAACTGAGTACCACATGTTCTCACTCATAAGTGAACCCTGAACAATTATAATACTATAAGAAAGGGACTGGCAGTAGTGGGAAAGTGGGGATGGGGCAGGGCATACTTCATCAGTAGGGTACCTGATCTCAGACCAGGTGAAGTGGGGACCAAAGTGAGGCCCAAACTTTGTCTGTACAATGACCGTTTGTAGACCTAACCCTGAATCATAACCCTCATCTTTAAAATAAAAAAATTTTTTTAATTTTTTTGGAAAAAAATTACTAAGAGGAAACATCAAGGGCAGAGGGATTCTTGCTAAACAAACTTAACCGGATTCTTGCTAAAGACAGACCAAAGACTTAAACATAAAAGTTGGGGAATGAGAAACCTGCTCTGATACCAGGGTAGGGGGATCCTCATAAACTGACTTAGCAGGATTCTTGCTGAGACTGGGCTGTGCAGGACTGGCGAGGACAGCATGGACACAGAAGGCCAAGGTGAAAGCTTAGGTGATAAGAGGGCTCAGAGGAGCCTAACCAAAGTTTGGTCAAAGGAGAGTCTTTGTCATAGCTCAGGTGTGATTTTTTTCATTATTTTTTTTTTTTTCTCACTCTTATTGGTTAAAAGCTGACAAATTAATTAAGGAACTTTCATAGGTCTTTAATGCAGTGTTGATTTTTCTTTTACTTCAGAAATTCTGATGTGCACCTCTTCACTGAAAAAAAGATATTACAATATGTTCTCTTTATTTCTGTATTTCTTTAAATAAGATATAGTATATAGTTTTCATTAATTACTTAAATTTGAACTTTGACTAGCAGACTTATTACTAACAGACCAATTGCAGTAAAATAATACAGAATTGTGAATACATACATTTTCTGCAACCTTTACAAAGTCTGAACCAGCATAAACAAGATGCTAGTCATTATCAGGATCTGTCATTCCACATGTCATGTACTTAAAATAATTTGGAAATAGGCCGGACACGGTGGCTCATACCTGTAATCCCAGCATTTAGGGAAGGAGAGGTAAGAGCTTTGCCTGAGCATACTAGCTTGGGCAACTTGGCAAGATCTCGTCTCTACAATAAATTTTGTTTAAAAATAGCCAGGCCTGGTGGCACATAGTTGTAGCTCTAGCTACTTGGAAGGCTGAGGTGGAAGGATTTCCTGAGCCAAACAGGTCGAGGCTTCAGTAGCCCAGAGCATACTACTACACTCCAGCCGGGACAACAGAGTGAGACTTCAACTCAAAAAAAAAAGGAAATAAATTCCCTTTTAGATAATTTAAAATCAGTGCAGTGACAGTTTTTATTAGAATACAATCAAGATCCTTAAAATGCATGCAAGAGAGTTAGAAAGTAAACCTATATAGTCTCCAATTTAAGAACCTAAGAGAATCCTAAAAGTTTATTTGTTACATAGATGTTTTGATGCTCCAAACATATTTTCTCCCAGGAAGCAATCACAAATGATGGCTAAGTTGCTAGGTTAGTCCTAAGAGTCTATTTAGCCAGTTAGTAACCATAAGCCTTTTTGAAGCACTAGTGGGAAGGAGTGGGGAACGGGGGCTTGTTACTTTGGCATCAGCAGCTCTGGTTGTGATGGAAAGGGGGCTGGTATCAGTGAAGGGGACTCTGGAAGAAATAGCTCACTTGGGAAGAGGAGGTGGAATGCACCTGAGACTCAGGGGACAGTGATTGTATAGTTTGTAAGTCTGGACTGGATTGTAATGAATACCCTTAAAAATACCCCAACTTGACATGTACATTTTGAAAGTCTTATCATGGTAAATATAGCTCTTTTAGGCAAACAGGCACTTTATTAAAGCGGTTCAGTTGCCATGACAACATATCCAGAATTTATAGCTCCTTGTTTTGAGAGGGCTTCATTTCCACCTTCTGAGGCACTGAAATCCAAGGCTAAAGTTCTTAACAGCCTCCAGTCTCATTGTATGATGAATTTCTGTTTTTTAGAAAATTTAGACATGCAAAATGTAGCTTGTAGAATCAGTCTTGTGCCCTTACAGTGATACACATGAATTTTAAGTAGATATTTTTCAACTTTGAAATGTCTTCATTTTAATTTTTAAAATTATTACCAAAGCTACATAGTATCATAGTTTAATAACCAGAAACAGCAATTCCAAAAAGTAATAATCGTATAACCTTATTCCCCAGAGGCAACCACTTTATATCTTTTAGCTGATGTTTTTCGTGTTTACTTCAGATCCCTCAACAGCATGCTTATATTGCTTCTTAGTATATAACTACTCACTTTGTAATTTTAGCTGTCATCCACTTTATTTTATTTATTTATTTGTTTGTTTGTTTGTTTGTTTTTTGGAGTTGAAATCTCACTCTGTTGTCCAGGCTGGAGTTTAGTGGCAAGATCACAGCTCACTGCAGCCTCTACCTCCTGGGCTTAGGCAATCTTGCACCTCAGCCTCCTGAGTACCTGGAACTACAGGTGTGTGCCACTATGCCCAGGTAATGTTTTTTTTTCTGTTAGACAGGGTCTCACTATGTTGCCTATACTGGTCATCTTGAACCCTTAGGTTCAAGCAGTCCTTCCACCTCGGTCTCCCAGAGAGCTGAGATTACAGATATGAGCTCCTGGCCATCAATTGACTTCTTAATACAGAAGATAAAACTTTAGGACTGTCCCTGTCTGACCTTCTCTCACACACATATCTTTCTGCTATTCCCATCCCTCTATCAAAATGATTAATAATATAATTTCACTGATTTTATAGCAACTTATACTAATTTTGGCTCAATCAGTTTTCGCCATGTATATTAGAACCATATGTACAATATTTACAGGTGAACCATGTGATATGCTACAGATATGTTTTCTTTTTTCCACAACTTATTTTCTTTGGCATTAATAATTGTCAAGGTTTTTGTTTTGTTTTGTTTTTTCTTTTGCTTAGTTTTCTATGTACTTACCACTAATTGATCCTTAAAGTTTCTCCTAATTGTTCAGCCTCCTCCCAATAGTTTTAAACATCGGGCATTGTATTAATTTTATTTTCTTAAATAAATTTCCCCTGGAGCCTTCTGATTAGCTTTAGTCTGAACTATTGCTCTTTAGATCTGTTGCAGAATTCTCATCCTAGAGATTGTCTTTATTTCTCCCTTGTGCTAAGTACACCTCTTTTCTTGATATTATTTTATTTCTTTGTTTACTCCCTTGATTTACTCCAGTGACCTCCCAAGAAAGAGCACATTGAAAGTAAATTATGTGAGTTCCTTGCATCTTTTAAAATATCTTTATTCTACCTTTATGTCTGACTTTTAATTGGCTAGATATAAAATTTTAGAAATCATTTTCTCTCAGAATTTCTTAGATTGGTGTTGAGAAATCCAATATGATTTAAAGTGTTTGTTCTATTTTGATTCTATGAAATATTTTCTTCCTTTTCTTGAAGCTTATGAAATCATTTGTCCCCATTTTTCTAAAATTTCATGATAATAGGTCTTGCTCTGGGTCCATTTTCATTCATTGTGAAGGATATTTGGTGGGTCTTTTCTGTTTTCCATTTTTGAAAGCACATACCCTTAAGTTCTATAGAACTTTCTTTATTTCCTTTGTATTATTATTTTCTGGGATTTTTATTATTTGTATATTGCCCTCATGGCCTGTTTTCCTAATTATCTTATATTTTCTCCATTATTTTTTATCTACTTTCTGGGAGATTTCCTTAATTTAATGACCAGTAAATTTTAAATTTCTGCTTTTTTTTTTTTTATTGCTAAGAGTACTTTTTTCTCCCCTGTATGTTCCTTTTTTTGTAGCATACTCATATTGTTTTATAAATGTAATCTCTTTCTAGTTTTCTTCTTTCTGCATATTTGATTTGTTCATACATGTTGCTTTCTACAAATGTCTGGTGATCCTTGATTGTTTGCTTATATTTATAAGAAAGATGCTAAATGCTGACTGGAAACTTAGTGCATGGATATGGCATATAGGCTTATGGCCTTCAATAACGGGTACTCTGAATGGAATATCTTCTTGGGAAACCTCTGATAATAGTATCTCTTTGGCTGATCAAATTCTCTCAAAAAGAATCATTTTATATGATTCTGCTTAAAGGACATAAAACTTTTTGCCTGTTTTGGGACATGTGAGGGAGGCAGATATCAGCATTTATTATGTAACTTTAATTTAATCCCCATGAGTATAGAATATAACTACAATATTCCTCCATACAAATACCTTCTATGTTGCCCTCTCCAGAGAATAGCTAGCTTTTTACCAGGGTAGTTAAAATAGTTAACTGTTATATGAAATGGGTAGAGAGACAATATGTTGCAGTGTTGTACATTATCAACTACTTAAGCCTTCTTTCAGCAAGTCTTCTCGTTCTAACCACATTCTTATCCCCATTCCACAGTTGCGATTTCCTAAGTCTTTTTAGACGTCAGTGTAAACCAGGGGCTTCTCCACTTTCCATATTTCCAGCTTAGGATCTGTCAGAATGGTCAATCAGTTACAGGCATCTTCAACTTCATAGCTTCCAAAGTTTTGTTACTATTGACCTTTCTCCAGTTCCCTTTGTACCTGTATATTTTGCTATCATTTAAACAGCACTGAGAGGGAGTGGTGGGTAAATGTGATAAGCCTGCCATATTTTTCCACAATTTCTAAATAACCAGTTTTTAACAGTTAATAAATACTGTATTCATGATTTGAATTTGATGATGCTATTTCCATTAAATTTAATTTCTATTTAATTCATCCTAAATTGATTTTTCATTCTTAATATGTAACTTAGCCTCAAGTTAACTAAAAAAAGCCTTTTTAATCTGAATTTTCTTGATTTTATTCCTCCTACCTCACAATTTTTCTGTATTTCCCCATTTCTCAGACTTCACTTCTGATCTCTTGATCCCATTACTCCAGCCTCTTCTGGAATCTTTTCTATCCCAGAGATAAGCTAAATGCCTTCATTTTCCATTTTTCTTAGCCTATCTATTCCTTTAACTGCCTATTTGTAAGCCTACCTAAGTTCCTTAAGTTCCTATCTAAGTTCCTTATTAAAAAAACAAACTGACTTTTCATAAACCTTAAGCTTTGTTTCCAGATTTCTTATTCTGTTTCATTCTTCCCTTTAGTAAAATGCTATTCATCTAATTTTTTTTTTTTGCCTTCTATGTTTTTCTTAACTCTATTACACATAGTCGTCTATATAAACTTTTTTGAAATTCACCTTCTAAACAAAGCTACCAACCTCTTCTTGGCCACAGCCTACTTGACTACTTCCTTTCCACTGAAACGCTTTATCTTTTTTTTTTTTTTTTTTAAATCTAGTCTTGTCCTTGTTTTACCTCTCAGGTTTTTTTAGCCTCTTGTCCCTCTTCTTTCATATTTCCCTTCCATATGGACTTCTATTTCCTTAGGCTGCCTAAGGAGCAAAACAGTTAAAAGTTCAGAGAAACTTATTGATTTTGAAGACATTTTTCTTGCTTTATTAAAAATGACATGAAGGAGCCGGGCTCGGTGGCTCAGCCTGTAATCCCGCGCCTTTGGGAGGCTGAGGTGAGTGGATTGCATGAGCCGCGGGTTCAATACCCGCCTGGGCAACTTGGTGAGCCCTCATCTCTACAATAAATCAAAAATTAGCCGGGCGTGGTA